>NC_056748.1:767062927-767362927 GCF_019279795.1 Protopterus annectens | reverse complement strand
AAGACAAAAGGCCTGTGGCTGGCCAAGCTTGCAGACGACTGTAGTTTGGTGCTGTCACTGACTCCCCAAATGATGTTAATGTACTGCAAGAGGGTCTCTCAGCAACAAATGACTGGTGCCAATTTCATGGCCTGAAGTTAAATGCAAAAAAATGTATTATCATACCATTAGGCAAAAACACGGCCCCTACTGATTACCACATCAACAGCAACTCCCTAAGCATACAACCTGTGGTGAGAGACCTGGGTACAGAGGTTGACAACAATCTCACATTCGACCATCATGTAGCGGCAGTGGTCAGAAAAAACTTTTACTTGGCTAATCTCATAAATAAAGGGATTGTATCCAGAAAAAATGAGGTTATTACCTCTCTGTACTTCTCCCTCATTAGGTCAATAATTGAGTATAATGCCCCATTTGGTATGTACCTCTCCAAACACCTGCACCATCTGGAGAGGCCACAGAAATACCTCACAAAGAGAATCCATGGCCTCGAACACCTGTCCTATGCAGACAGGCTCAAATCACTATCACAATACTTGGTGTCATACAGATTTCTCAGAGGTGATCTGTGTCTCACCTACAAGGCAATCTTGGACCCTGTCCTACTAGAGATGCTCAATAGCCATAAGATTAACTCCACACGCACTACCCACCAAAAGGCCTAAATCTAATAAGCGACATCAACAAAACCTGCTTGGAGAGATATGTTTGTCTCCCAGAGGTTGCCCTGTCTCTAGAATAGACTTTCCATACACGTCAAATAGAGTACCTTGCTAATCCTCTTTAAGCGCTACCTTGATGAGTGGATGGGAAACCACAAATTTGTCTTGGGGGTTCCACCTGTGTCCCTTATCGACAGGGGTAACAGGTGCTGACTGAGGTTTTTTTTGGGGGGGGATAAACTCTTGGCTAAGCGTGTAAGGGCCCCAGGGCCATTAGTCTAGTAACCTCCTATGATCCTATGATATGAATGCCTGAATTATTATCTTATCCAACAAGCAGAGAAATAAGCATATAATACAGGAAAAGTTATCATCATATGCCATTAGACTGATGTCTGTGTTACCTTTATTATAAATTATGGTACTTGCATGACTCGAGATTTCAATCATAGACTTTAAATTTTGAGCATTCTCCTAGCAGGAAATACCATAGCCAGCTACTCTGTCTTTCTAGATCACAATGCAGTTTGTGCAACAATCATCATCTTCTTACACATTCAAGAAGACAGTGCTCTGCTGAATTGATTAATATTTTTTCTGGAAATTGAGGACAAAGAAAATATGAACATTATATTTCAACTCAAAATGCAACTAAACACCAGGAAAGATTCAACTATACTTACATTACATAGACAACATGCAATTGCTGATGTTCAAACTTAAAACAGCACCAGACATATCAAAATTCTTGTCAGCATATGAAACTGTATAAGGGACAAGTTGGCACTTGAAAATGCTAAATGGATTCTATTTTGCATCCAAGTGCAATGCTTTCAACATAAAATACGTACTATAGAATTGAGTGCTATCAAAAACAGCATTATCCCTTCTGAAAAACATCTGTACTTTAATGAATGACCAGAAGAAAGTAGCAAATATAAATCTGCAACCATTTATTATAGCTCTGTAAAAATACAAAAAAATAATATATTATGGTAGCTTTTAGACAAATGCAGAAAATATCCATGATCTTCTTCTAGTAAGGGATAACAAAATCACTTCTTAAGCTTTTAAATTCACTGGGCCAAAGAATCATGTGCCTACTCAGATGAAAACACATTAAGAACATCTTGGTTACTAAAATCAGATGAATACAAATAAAAATATATGCACAAAGCTTTGAAAAATGCAATAAAACACAAAGAAACTCAATACAAAATCAATAAAAAAATTATTGCACACATTATTTGTTAACATTAAAATAAATACATTAACACAAGGCAATTAAAGTATTGAATGCTGTACAGTAAAAGGGAACTGGTGATGAGATATTTAGAAAAAAGAAGTAGCAAGTTCCCTAGAAATAAATGGAATTTGCGGGAACAATTGTGGGAACAATACATGCAGAATAATGTTCAGGGGAAGAAGAAAGAGGTTTAAGTGAATGCTGGAAGTGAGCAATGTATGTAATGTTACAGTGAATGACAATTGTTTAAAAGAAAACATATGTATACTGCATGACAATAATGGAAAATGATTGTTTTCTTTTTATTAATGTATTTTACTTATGACATTTCATAAAAAGTGATGATTTAATAAACATGTTTATAAAATATATTTATGGCACAAAAACTGAAAATTACCCAATAATAATCTTCTATGATATACTTATATAAAGCACTGGTAAGATTTTAAACCTTTTCTTATATTCAAATCATATAGAAACGTATACAAGTTAATAGGTTACTCCATGTCCTCGCATGCTAATAGCTTACAACACAATCGCTAGCCTAAATCTAGTTAACTACCTAGCCCTTCCACAATTTAACCTTGCCAGATTGCATAACCCTACCAGAACTCTATCTCTACCCTTAAAACTCCAACCTGGTCCTTGACCCTAACCATAGCAATCCTTTCCCCTCCATAACTTTAAAGAACCTAAATTATCCATCCACCCCAACCTTAAAACACCCCCTCCTCAAACCTAAATCCCAACCCCAATCATTGCTTGTAGGTATAGACTACGCTCCTATACTCTCTCACTACCTTCCACAGCTGCCACACTAACTATGCCCAACCAGATCTACTGTACTCCACTCACTCTGAACATCTGCTGCACCTCACTCAAACTTTCACTCATGTTTGAACGCAAGTGACTGGCCATGCAAACTAGAAGATGCCCAAGTCCCTGGCTATAAGAAAGTGGTGTTTGAGTTCCTAGGAATCAGGTGTTTCTAGTAGGCCCCAGGTTAACAATGTCCTTCTGTATCATGAACACCGGTATGCCATCTACCTTTTAACCAAGCATGTTTTCATTATCAAAATATGCCTAGAACGCATGTACTAATTAAACATCAAGGTCCACAATTAACACTCAGTGCTACAAAGAAAATTAACATCTGATCACTGTGTGATTTACTCTGAAATTAAAGTCACTTGTATTTCCGAGTAATGGGTAGGATACTTGGCTGGCATCAACATGCAACATTTATTAAAATGAATCCTACAATCTATGCAGTACCATACTTTTCATTAATGTTCAGCTAAGCATAAGTGAAATATGTCTGCTAGATAAAATCCTACATGTAGTTAGTATCAAGCTTTATATTTATCAAAAACAATGGATCTTGCTTACTACTAAGATCCTGTAAACGGTGTCTATTTACGTCTATATTTTTACAATGTATAACTTGTACCTAACTGTGAAACTTATATTTAACTTTAAATTACTTATATTTCATTTGAAACGTACAGGTTGCATATCACAATAAATGCTTAAACTCTTATTTTTTAATGTAATATGAAAAACAAAGAAAACTAGGATATTCCTCCCTAGTTATGTGCAGTTTCACTATCTCACTATACAGAATAATGAAAGCACTTAAATCATATTCATAACATCTTCCATTAAATTATTTTGTTTTATCCCAGGTCTCAAGGTTTCTCTATCTTCTACCAATTATACATAACATAAGCACACAAACAGACTCACCGGCCACAGTTGTGTAACCTCAACTGCATATAATTTTGTTGACTCAGTGTGAGAAACTGTAAGCACCCAGTACAGATACTATTGTTAAAGATGGACAATCAGACCTATTAAAGCCATTTTGAAATATTACCAATAGCTAATTTTTTTTACCTAAGAGTATGTGGCAGTAAAAGCCCTCTAGCACGATTGAGCAACAGGTCACTCACAATTGATCAGGAGTCTTAGTTTTATTTAAGGTTGCATCACTGTAGTGCAAAAATAAAAACTGTGTGTATTTTGCTATGTATTCTAATACTTCCGCATATGTTGGGGGGAGTACATCAGTAGTATGCCTCCTGGAAAAACAGATAGGCTACATTAATTAAGGTGCTGTTTCTGTCAAGAAACAGACATACTAGGAACTATCGATATATTTATTAATGGATATATACAATTTAGATATTAAAAAATAGTGCCTCAGAATACATATACCCAAGTGAATATTTCAGAACTCTTTAGACAGCAGCCGATGCACTGCAGATTATCCTGTATTGTGCTTGCTTGGATGAAATGTACTTTACCTTATTTTTGTGACAGCTGACAGTGTACAAACTACTATATTTCCCAAAAGTACTGGCTGAGTGTGTCAAAACCCAGTTTGGCAACTAGGGAGCAGAAGTAATGCAGCCTGACTGACTTGCTGAGTGAGTGGCTACTTTTTGCAGCTTTGATTACCCTGCTCAGTCTTGCTTTTCATTAAACACTGACCCATTCCCTTTCCATAACTAGCCTATAGAACTGAGTCAGTTCTGTTGGCTTAGATGAATAAAGTCCTGACTGTGAACCTAGCAGCTATACCTGCTTACCTCTTGGGGGCATATATCTAGAGGCACATAAAGTGTACTAATTTTCCACAGAATCAGCAGGGTTGTCTGCAGATTTTTATCACTCATGGAAGAAAGTGACAGGCCCATGCTATGCTCACTGTAAGCTCTTCCTGGAGATGCTCACTGGGCAAGCGCAAGGGAGTTAGGTCCTAAATATAAAAGCCATGATGGCTTCCAGAATAATAGCCTCTGTGATTACCTCTCACCTCATTCGGACTGAATGTCACATTTCTCACCCAGTGAGGAATGAATGGGCCAAGTGATTGCTCCAAGGGCTGATAATCAGCAGGCAGTGGGGTTCAACAAAAACTAAACACACAAAATCACATAATGTGCTGAGATGTTGTTTCCAATTCCAAGAAGAAAAGAGATCCCTAAAAAATAATACCCTAACAGACCGCCCAGTTTGCCTAACCTTAAGGTCAGTCATGAGTGTGATACCCAATGGCTGTTGCTACATTTTATTACTTTAACAATACTATTTTACATTAGACAACAGAAACACTGTAGTTCTGCTTCATCTGTTCTTTTAAAACCCATAAGTGCCATCTCAGAGTTCTAGTTTAATATAATGGAGTGTGGAACTCCAGCTTAGACAGTGTCTGTACAGTATCCTATTAAGTTCATAGGTATATACTAGGCTAACAACCATCAGGGCCTGTATAAGCCTTGCCATGCAGTCCAATGTCCGTACAGTATCCTATTAAGTTCATAGGTATATACTAGGCTAACAACCATCAGGGCCTGTATAAGCCTTGCCATGCAGTCCAAACCATTTGTGTCCCTGTATATCGAGGGCACTTATTAGGAGGGGCTATGTTAGTTAGGAAGTTTCTAGATGTTACATGGGTGGGTGGGGGGGTATGTTAGTTTGGACATTACTGTCTGCCTCTGTCTATCAGAGACATGGGGGTCAGTCATAGGTTCATAGGTTGGTACTAGGCTATCGGCCCTAGGGCCTATACAAGCCTAGCCATAACAATTCCCTGGCTATTTCTTCCCACACTATTTACTTCCATGGACCCCTGTCTAGCAGTCCCGTGGTGAGTTTCTGATTTCCCATCCATTGGTTAAGGTTATGCGTAGGAATGAAGAAAAACAACAGAATCCAAATCCATATCCAAGTTTATTGCACTTAGCACCTCGGCCCAACACAGCCTTCAAGGAGTAACATAAATTAACTAAAACTTCCCCTATATATACATACATCAATTAATCAATAAAATAATTAACCATAAGATAATTAACTAAATCAAATATTTCCAATTAAGCTCATGATTCAGTCCCCCAGGGAAAAGAGTATTGTATTTTATAATCATAACAGCTTCTTTATATAGCAGCACATTTTTTAATAATACAGCATCTCCAACTTTAATAAATGCTTTCTCTAAAATAGTGGCTTGTAACAAAGAAAAGTCACTATTATGTTTATCCAAGAAATGCATAGCAACTGAGCTTTCCGCTCTTTGTTTTTTGATATATCTGATATGTTCCTGCACTCTGATCTTAATTTTTTTTTTACTTTGGCCAGTATAAAACATGTTACAAGGACACCTCAAACAATATATAATACTATAAGTATTGCAGGAAAATCTATTCATAGCTTCAAAATTCTTGCCAGTAATTCTATTAAAACAGGGCACTATATGTTTACACACATTACAATTATTACATGGCATTGTACCTAACCCACTAAGGGGTAGCATAATTTTTTCATCAGATAACACAAAATAAGCTTTCACCAGTTTATCTCTCAAATTCTGCCCCCTTCTGTATGAAATAAGTGGCCAATTTCTGATAATGTTGTTTACTTTGTCATCAATTTGCAAAAGATTCCAATAATAATTTGCCAGCTTCCAGATCTTCTGACTCAAAATATTATATGTAGTGACAAAAAACATTTCACCTACATTTTCTTTAACCTGTACACCCCCTTTATATAAATTTATAGACAGTGTCCCTGCAATATCCTACCTGTACACCCCCTTTATATACATTTATAGACAGTGTCTGTGCAGTATCCTATTAAGTTCATAGGTATATACTAGGCTAACAACCATCAGTGCATGTATAAGCCTAGCCATGCAATCCAACCCATTTGTGTCCCTGTATATCAAGGGCACTTATTAGAAGGGGCTATGTTAGTTAGGAAGTTTCTAGATGTTACATGGGAGGGTGGGGGGTATGTTAGTTTGGACATTACTGTCTGCCTCTGTCTAGCAGAGACACAGGGGTCAGACCTGGGGTGAGTTTCTGATTTCCCATCCATTGGTTAAGGTTATGTTTAGGGATGGACTGTGCTTCCAATGGATGAGGCACCTGTTCCAGTGCATGATGATCCTCTGAGACACATATCTATCTGACCAACATGTCTTATTTATGTCACAGGCAACATTTAAATCCTTGTATCTAGTGGTTCTGGTGCTGTTCGTTTTGTGGATATGCAGAAGTTCCATCAGAGATGGATCCAAGGATGCCTAGTATGCTAAGCATAGATCACCTCTCAGTAACATGTAGGAGTCAGAGAATAAAGATAGTGTTTAAGGTGATCCATATAGTACAATGTATTTATACCCTGGACTCTCCTGGTAAGGAACCTTTTAGGGCATTCCAGCTGTTACATATTTCTGGTCAGGTACATGCTGAAGGGAGCATTATACTCAATGATGGTTCTGATAAGGGACAAATAAAGTGCCCATATGACTTCCTTGGACCTGGATGCCATGCCTTTACTATTCACTCTAGTGTCCAAATATACTACAGTGGAAAATGTCTATGAAGAACAAAAGCAGGGAAGACCAGTAAGCTCCAGTACAGAAAAAATACAGGCTGTTTTATGAAATGGAAGACTTCAAAAGCTGTTCTAGCTGTAAAATTCTAAGTTATACAAAAACATTAATGCCATATAACATATGCACAATTTAGCAAGTCAGGTTACTTGGCAGGAAGTAAAAATAAGTTACTGATTCAGTCTACAGTTACTGAAAGTACAAAGTGTTTCAATTACTGATACACTTATTCATTTAAATATATATATTCATATGCCTATATAATGTATGCAAAAATGTTGCAATACAAAAAAATACTGGTGAACTAATCACTCTGTGCTGTCTACTGACCAGTATAAAATACTAATGAATTAATGTTTTAAACAATTACTACTGTAAATCTTAAGTATCTTATTATCTTGTGCTCTTGTTGATATGCCTGTGTAGAAAGTTGTGTTAATAGCTGTCAAATATTTGTAAATTTTATAGACGTCATATTTTATGCCTTGCTTGCATAACTCCCTGGGACACCACTGAAAAACTGGGCAACAACCTAGCTGGGCAACCCAGTAATCAAACCATAAATAAAAATAATAAACTTCCTTACTGTCAGAGTTGTGTGGTTACTGATCTGGCAGAACGTTGATAACTTCCTATAAACATTAATGGCTGTCAGATCTCATATTACTGCTCTCTCTTTATAAGTCCATGGGTTCTTACAAAGCATACAGCCAAGGAGATTAATGAGAAGTTCAGTCACATCACCCAACATTAGTGAGAGATTAATAGCATCCTTCATTAAGTATCTTATATCCACATATCCCAAGTGACAATTTGAGATCACCCATCCAATTATCCAGGCTGGTTTTGAAAGTTATCAATGCGTTCTATTCCAGAAACAGAGAATATTTTGAGTTAGGTTCCTGTCACTCCAGCTAGTATTGTGAAGGTGCCAATATAGGTTTAGTTCTGTACAGTGAGTGCTTGCTTTATCACAGGTTCTGTTTAGGTGAGGGTGTTCAAAGAGTGTGGGGTCATTCATAGCATGGAAAGATAAACAGAGATCAAGAATAAAGTAGAGGGATAAGGATTTTAATTTACAAAAGTAGTTAAGGGACCTAATACCTGATATCTTGTTGGGAGGAAATGTTGAGGCTTCTCTCTCTCTGTTTCTCTCTCACTCAAATTGGTTTAGGTGCTCAGTGAGATGCATACCGAAAGAGGCATTATATTAAATGTTGGTCCTGATAATGGAGAAATAAAGTTGGACTATGATTTTGGAAGACTCTGAAGATATACTAAAGATGATAAACTGTGCAAGGCAGAAGGATTTAGAGAGCTTTATATCCACAACAGAGATCTGGTGGTTAAAGAGCAGCTTGTTATCAAAAAAGATGCTCGTGTCTCTAATGACTGGGAAAATTAAGTGGAGTGCTATCTGTAAGGTAATGTTGTGGCAATTGTTTATTTACCAAAGTAAACTATGCTCCATTTCTTAGCATTAAACATAAGCCCATGATTAACACAGCAGTCATTTGTTTGGCCCAGCCTGCTTTATTATGACAATGGGATTTGATAACTCCTACCTCCTTGCCATAATCATCAAACTTGTTCATTCATAGCTCTTTGATATCCGTTTTCATGACCGAATAGTATATGCCCAAGCAGATGGGGCCCAGGACAGAACCTCGTGAGACACTAATAATGATGTGTTTCTAACTAGATAAACACTCCCCAACTCTAACAAGATGGGTTATGTCAGATAGCCAGTTAGTTATCCATTGAACTATGTATGGGTCAATGTGATTTTGCCTATAATTCCATTATGAGACATAGTGTTGAAGACTTTGGAAAGATCCAGGTAGGCAGCATGTACTCTAACCCTTTATTCATGGTCTTGGTAACCCTTTTAAAGAACTCAATGAGGATAAGCAGACATGATCTTCCTTTTACAAAGCCAGTCTGGTGTCTATTCATGTTTACAACTTTAGCAGTACTGCATTCCATAGCCTTTCTATTAGACTGCTCTCTCTCCTCCTTCTCTGTATCCCATATATTACGTCTTTCACCTACCTTACCTTTCAGAATTGTTCAGTTTTGTCTCTCATCACTGATTTCAATTTGTTGTATATATCACAGTATGGAAGTTAGTATCCATAGAATCCGATATCAGGGAATAACAGCTAAATATTTGTACTTTGCCACAGTCACAGCTGGCATAGTATCTGAAAAATCACGTTACAATCTGCTGAAGTACTTGTGACTACATGTGATCTGTCTACAATGCAAAACTATTACAAACGTACTCTGGGCAATATGTGTTACTGCTCATGATAATAACACTCTGTAGACTTAATAACTGGACTATTGCATGTTTTCCTCAAGCACCTGTACTTATGTGGTACTTTATCTTGTCTCCTATAATCTTTATGTATGTAGCTATCTTATCCTGAAAGTTATTTGCAATGTTGCTCTCACTGTATACCCATAAATAAGTTAACTACTGTTGTGCTGTTTCTCAGTAATTTCAGTATCATTACCTGTACTATAGCAGGTGGGCAGGTGATCCTAAGCTTAACTGTTTTATGTTCTTTGATTCTGCATTTTATTTCAATAACTCGATTTTCTCCTCACAACTTTTAAAAGGGCTTAACCTAGCTGCACTACCCAGTAATGAAAATTCAATGCCATTCAAATAATCATTAAACGAAGCAAGTGAAAATTTCCATTTTTTTTCCTCTGTCTTTGTTAAATTTCTTCCCTTTTTTCAAATTTCTAGGGAAAATATATATTTTGTATGATAAAGGAATCCTTGCCTCCTAGCTCTTGTACAATGTTCCAAATGAAGTAATTAATGATAGCTAGTCACAGCACTGATTCCATGGTCATACAACCTGATATCTGCACTTCTTTGAGCTGAAAATGCTATATTATTACCTGTTGATGCCTGTTCCCCAACCAATTTTATATCTCTGTGACTCATGCTTAAAATTATCCATTTTGCATAATAGTACCTCTTAGTAATTATGCTGAATGGCTTACTGTTATTTATAGAGACCATAGCCATTTCTCTAAATGGATTACTGACACAAATTTGAATAACATTTTGTAATTGTTTTAATGATGGATTAATACCCTCCTCAAGTGCTCAGAGCAGCATTTCTGTGGCACCACTGCACTCATAGCAGTGACCTGCATAGGAAGTTAGGAAGTGTCTCCTGTGGGGGACACTGCTGTAACAACAGCCTAGTCGACTGATGATATGGAATTACTTTTATCATCCATCTCTCACTGGTCAAAGGTCTGGTCCCATCAGCCATCTTGGAATGCTAACCCAGTCAGTCCTTTCTTTCTAGATATGCTGTTGATCATCTATTTTCTCTACTCAAAGATCTGGCAAGACATCCATTTTACATTATGGTTACTGCCATCACCCAAACTTGGAATACACCAGGCATTATCTATCTTAACAAGGGTTGGATCACTGGCAATCATTACTTCAGTGGTATTTGTTTTGCTCATCAGGATGTTCTATAGATCTCTGCCATCTAATTGTTGATTACTTTGTAGCTAGTGTGCAGGTTTGTCCATGCTCTGTTTCACATATCAGAGAGACTGTCCTTCCAGCAATTTGGCTTGAATGACATTTATCATTTCTGCTGTCTCTGGCCTGCACTTTCTGTTCTATTTATAACACTTTGCAATGATGGTTTGTGCATATGTTATAGAGGGATTTTTTTGCATGTATCTAGCTTCACTGGGTCCAGTTTTTAGTGCACATTTTTATTCAACACTAACATGATGCTGGTAAATTACTGAAGGTTGTGTGCATGATATTCTGATAAGGAAAGAAACATTTCTCTCATGTGTCATAGGAGCTTACTATCATAGCTTATATTGTACAAGCCTTCTTGAACATTTGTATAGTTTACAGATTCCCCTTTTGTAAATGAGTGGTATAGTGCAAATGTAAAAAATGTTAACTGCTGTTTCATCTAAAATGCTTTATATTCCTCTGGCATGAACTCTGAACCCTTACCATAAACAAATTCAGTTCCTTGCATGCATAATCCTTCCTATTGGTATTGACTTTTAAAAAAAACACTGACTCCATAAAGATAACTTCAAGCCACTTTGAGTGTACATCTACTGCAGTTAAGCACACTGAATCCATAAGAAGACTTACCATGTTGAAGAATCACGTAGTTTAGTCATATATCATTTAACTGGATTCCATCACATTGGAGCAGGTATACTGAATGACCACTTCATAATTATTATTGTTTCTAATTTTTTTTTTTTTGAGAAATATCATGCAATATATCTGTTCTACCAGTTTACGTTAGTTTGGGTCTTTAAGTCAACAGGAAGGAAGAATATATTTTTTTATTTCGTTTTACAACAATAGCAGTTCGATCTTTCTGTGTTATGGAGTGCAGTGCTATAGACAGTGAGAAGAACAAATGTTTAGTGTTGGTGGTCTCTGCCCTAGCTATACTGTTATGTGACCATGGTGTATAGTTAAATAATGGTAGTGGGAGGGCTTGAGGATTTCCTCTTTAGTTATTTTTTCAGTTATTTCACTGATAGTTGGCTTTCACTGCTTTAATTTTATCAGTTCAATTAGTTTATTTTGATTCTACAGCATTTAACTGATACTGTCCAGAACAAACATCCCATTTTCAATGAAATCCTAGCAGGAAAATCTCCAAATGTTCTATTACTCTGTACAGCTTTGTGTTCTGACATGAGTCTAAGTTAATATGGATGCATTATCATGGGACAGAAGACCATTCCCAACTATGTAGAGATGCTGGTGGTGTTGATGCATTTTGAACTATTTCACATCAAATGCAACTCTTGGCTACATCTTTTGTCTTGTCAGTGTTGGTCTGCCACATGAAACAACAGACAATGGCCTTCATTTGCACTCTTTCTAGTTATACCTGATACGTGCTATACGGTACTCTAGTATATCACTTGGACTCACATAATCAAGTTCCTTTACATGCTGATACTTCTTTCCTGGCAAAAACAGCACATTATAATAAGTTAACACCTGCAAGTAATCCTTTACAACTAACCATTGCCCTTGTGACAGTAGTGGGTCAGAATTAGTTTCTGCCAGTATAAAAGCATTTATCATTGGTAACTGTGCAACACCTGATATAGAGTACACACATAGGGACCAATGTTGTTGGTTCCTGAGGGTTTTCATATTAATCCTGACAGTTCACTATCATTACAGTCACTATATACAAGTGCCCCTAGGAAGACAGAATGATGTCATCTGACTGCAATTTTCATGGGACTCCCCCACTCAACTTTCTTTGGCTGAAGATGCTTAGAAGTACCTGATGGTCTACAATGACAGCAAATGTTTGTATAGGTGCTGGTTGAAGCTCATTACTCCTCATTCTAGGTTACGATCCTCTCAAGCCATCTGGACATAGTTAAGGTCAACTGTGGACAATGACTGAAAAAGAAATGAAGTCTCGCTCTCCATCTCTCTCGCTCTCTTTACTAGCCTGTAACATTTGAATTAGTATAGCACTGCTTTCATTAGGTGAAACACCACAGGATGCTCTAACTGACAAAGCTGGATTGCGCGTCATTAAAACTGATCATTTCCTTGTTTCCTTAATGCCATGTTTGTAGTCTTTCACCTATTCCCATGCAGACCCATTCTGCAACATGCTTCACTGCTAAAGTTGCCACCTGCCCCTCTTTCTACAGGGCAGTCCCTATTTACATAGGTGTGTCCTGTAGAAAAAAAATAAAATAGTAAATGTCCTGATATTTTAATACAAACAATATTTCCTAATATTTCTTTAATAGTTGCATAAAACATTTATTTTGTATCTGAATACTATATGAAACAACTTAAGCAACTTAAATGCTGCAAGAAAAGCTTTTATTTTGGCAAGAAAGTAAAGTTCAGTCCTTTGCTTTGTTATGGATATGGTCTGTTTTGCAAAGTTTCATGGTTCAACAAAAAATGTCCCACTTTGGGCATTTAGAAAGATGGCAACCCTATTCACTGCATGCATTGGTCTTGGTAGGTTCAGTAGAAAGTTGTTTTTGTGGTGAGCCATCCTGTATACAACCTCAGCTATGACACAGTCTGATGCTTGAATGCCTTTAGTACAGTCTCCATCTTATCATTGACTTGGAGTGTGTCATCCTGCATACAACCTCAGCTATGACACAGTCTGAGGCTTAAATGCCTTTAGTACAGCCTCCGTCTTATCATTGACTTGGAGTGTGCCATCCTGTATACAACCTCAGCTATGACACAGTCTGAGGCCTGAATGCCTTTAGTACAGTCTCCATCTTATCATTGACTTGGAGTGTGTCATCCTGCATACAACCTCAGTTATGACACAGTCTGAGGCCTGAATGACTTTAGTACAGCCTCCGTCTTATCACTGACTTGGAGTGTGTCATCCTGTATACAACCTCAGCTATGACACAGTCTGAGGCCTGAATGCCTTTAGTACAGCCTCCGTCTTATCACTGACTTGGAGTGTGCCATCCTGTATACAACCTCAGCTATGACACAGTCTGAGGCTTAAATGCCTTTAGTACAGCCTCCATCTTATCATTGACTTGGAGTGTGCCATCCTGTATACAACCTCAGCTATGACACAGTCTGAGGCCTGAATGCCTTTAGTACAGCCTCCGTCTTATCATTGACTTGGAGTGTGCCATCCTGTATACAACCTCAGCTATGACACAGTCTGATGCTTGAATGCCTTTAGTACAGTCTCCGTCTTATCATTGACTTGGAGTGTGTCATCCTGCATACAACCTCAGCTATGACACAGTCTGAGGCCTGAATGCCTTTAGTACAGCCTCCGTCTTATCATTGACTTGGAGTGTGCCATCCTGTATACAACCTCAGCTATGACACAGTCTGATGCTTGAATGCCTTTAGTACAGTCTCCGTCTTATCATTGACTTGGAGTGTGTCATCCTGCATACAACCTCAGTTATGACACAGTCTGAGGCTTAAATGCCTTTAGTACAGCCTCCGTCTTATCATTGACTTGGAGTGTGTCATCCTGCATACAACCTCAGTTATGACACAGTCTGATGCTTGAATGCCTTTAGTACAGCCTCCGTCTTATCATTGACTTGGAGTGTGTCATCCTGCATACAACCTCAGTTATGACACAGTCTGAGGCTTAAATGCCTTTAGTACAGCCTCCGTCTTATCACTGACTTGGATAGATCATTATTACCAATTACATGATCAGACTATAAAACTGTATGTTTGAAAAATTCAAATATTTCTCTGTTTACTTGATGCCAATGAAAACACTCTTGAGAAGGAATACGCAGGGCCAAAACCAAAAAAATTATTTAGCACTTTCATTTTTCTAACATAAGGAGACTTCTTTGGAATAAACATCTAAGACTTAGAACACTTATACAAAGCTGCATGAATGTGGAAAAAGCAAACACAAAACATACAGAAGCATACAACCTAAAACAGATAAAACAGTAAAGCATCACAATTCTTGCACTTAATTTGAGGACACATTTTATACTGATTCATTCATTAATCCTTGGTGGCTGTGTGTGTGTGGGTGTGTGTGGGTGTGTGTGTGTATGTGTGTCTGTATCTATCTATATATAAAGATATAGATTAGATATAGATAAATGTGTGTGTGTGTGTGTGTGTGTGTGTGTGTGTGTGTGTGTGTGTGTGTGTGTGTGTGTGTGTGTGTGTGTCTGTATTTATCTATCTACATGTAGATATAGATAAAGATATAGATTAGATATAGATAAATGTGTGTGTGTGTCTGTGTGTGTGTGTGTGTGTGTGTGTGTGTGTGTGTGTGTGTGTGTGTGTGTGTGTCTGTATTTATCTATCTACATGTAGATATAGATAAGGATATAGATTAGATATAGATAAATGTGTGTGTGTGTGTATGTGTGTGGGTGTGTGTGTGTATGTCTGTGTTTGTATCTATCTATATATAGATAAAGATATAGATTAGATATAGATGTGTGTGTGTGTGTGTGTGTGTGTGTGTGTGTGTGTGTGTGTGTGTGTGTGTGTGTGTGTGTGTGTGTATGTGTATACAGGTGGCTGCCTATCAAATGAAAGAACACTCATGTTAGTGAAGATCACATTACTAAGCTGAATGTCTGGAACCATAGACTATCAAAGTATAAAAACAAAAGAAACACCTGTTTTATGCAGGAACCTGTATTGTGTGGGATCACAGAACAGCAGTGATTGGGCTATTGCTCTTTTCCCCACTGTGATACAATCTCAGTGTTGATATATATAATTAGCAGTAAGTGTGGAAGGTACAGGGGAGCTTCCCCCCTACAAAAAAAAAACAAGTGTTTTGATTTATTTTTTACATTCTGATATTCTTTGGTTTGGGCTTTTCAACATGATAATGTAAAACTTGCTAATGTTGAACATTTGCTGTTCTGACAAGGAATCATATATAGATATATCTACTGGAAAAATCTGAATGACCCCAATATCAATATTCATAACATTAACAGAAACTGTCAGCAATGCAAACATTGACAAACTGCACATGCACTGAGAAACAGCCTTGGTGCATGCAAAAATCAAACTGTAAAAAATATAGAAATAACATGATTTTGTGCAGGAGGAAAAGTCCCACTACTGTACCCTCTGCAACCACTGCTAATTATATATACTAACTCCAAGATTGCTCAGTGTCGGGGAAAGGGCAAATTCCCCAACCCTAGGAATTCTGCAGTTTTGCAACTCTGTCAGACATCTGTTTAGTACACTGAATTTCATTGACTAAGCAGACTTCAGCTAAATTCAGTCTTACAATACTCACACATATACATACATACATACATCTCTCTCTCTCTCTCTATATATATATATAAATATATATATATATATATATATATATATATATATATATATATATGTGTGTGTGTGTGTGTATGTGTGTGTGTAGATATAGATAATATATAGATAGATACATATATACATATATGGATGTAGTTTGTAAGAGCAAATGCTCTTACAAGCTTGTTTATTAGCCTTTTCCTGCTTTCTGTGCAAGGTCACCCAACAGTGCAGTTTGAGAATTTTCCCTTAACCCACTGTTGTGCAATCTCAAACTTAATATATATATAATATGATGTGGATGTGGGGTTGAAGGAGGGTCTGTCCCCCTGCAAAAAAAGTGTTGTTTTATGCTTTATTCCCCTCTGCAATCTTTTTTTATTTGATTAGATATAAAAAGATTTTTTTTTTATCACTGTTTTTTCACTTTGGTAAGTGATAAAACACTCATATACACACACACACACACACACACACACACACACATATATATATATATATATATATATATATATATATATATATATATATATATATATAAAACGCTTAGACGTTCTGTGAACAGCACCCTTGGTCACATTTTCCTTCAACTGCAATGTATCTTTTGATGTTATTTGCATATATACTGTTGTGCTTATGCTTAATTAACTATCATGGTTTCATTAGAGATTAGTCTCTTGTATATTCTTTGGAAAAATATATCACACAAATCTCTCTGTTAATAAATCTGCCAGTCCTCTTCTAAACTGGCAATGATTTCATGTATCAAACTCTTATGGAATTTTGGAGTTTCCAGAGGTTTCAGACTCAGATACTTCTGTAAACTCTCTATAATCTTTATGGTCTATACCACAAATTACTGAATACTGTCACAAGGAGCCTCCTCAAACCCCAGAAAAGTTGTTCGACATCAGAAAGATATTTTGAGATTCTCCACACAAAAAAGCAAACGCTGCCCTGCTCAAAAGCAGACATACTCCAAAACACTCACCAACATTTGCAATAGTCAGGATTTGGCTCAGTATGTTATTCTTTTATGGTTGATTTGCAACAAATATACACAATCATTCGCTATGATGCTTCTGCATTTAGTCTGCTCACAAATAAAATGAATGCTGGCAAGATAATATTGTGAATTCAATAAACTCTGTGTAGGCTGAGAGTGAAGCCTAGGTAGAGTTCACGTTTGTGTGGTGAGCAGCAGTGCTAATTACATATGCATGTCATGCACCGTGTATAAACATAAACAAACATGATTTTGTGGCCAGCAACAGTGTTGCCAGGCAGAAAACATGTAAAGCAACACAAACACCTGCAGACATGTACACCTGTTTACCTATGGGCAAACTAGATCTGCTGGATTGCACAGAAAACGACTACCAGAGTTTTTAATAATGCAATGTATACAGTTCTAACACATACTATGAAAGTGTATATAGTGCAAAGTAGTGCGGAAACCTGTTTCACTCATACTGAATAAAAGTTTTGTAAATGATCAGCAATGGTACATAGACTGCATTATAAATAAAGAGAAGTGTGTGTATTGAAAATGGACACACAGATGAATTGTAGGAAAGAACACAAGGGAAGAGGACAGGAGAAACATGGTAATGTACAGCAGATGAGTGCATGTCAATAAAAACAGTTGTAGCATGAACACTTATCACATATCTACATGATACAGTATGTACTGCACAATTACTGTATATTATGTGACTGTCCCACAAGATGACATATTAATGGAGAGGATTCTTTGTGATATAAGCATCCTGACATGAACAATGGAGAAGACATATATCAGGGATGGTATATACAACAGGGGTTAGATGCATACTGTGAAGCTGTGCAAAGTGAGTTGGCTGAATATGAATGTAATATGAGCATATGTTTCAACCAAGCGAGACACACTGCAACAGGTTCATAGACAACAGTAGACAGAAGCATGCACAGTCATGGACACTACACCATTTACCCCATGTCTTTGACATAACATACGTGATTCTGAGTGATCATAGATGGTTCTACAAGAACACATTTATACAACTGTCATGATTTTTCAGCAATCTACGAGGGGAATCAAGTACACCTTCCTCAAAATTTTACATCTGCTGGAGGTGTTAGGAGGGACACTGTTATACCTGTATTTGAAATCAGGAGCAATCCTGGCTAGTTGACAGGTGTGAATGACATATATATATGGCACAATCCACACTGTCAGGAATATAAACCATGCCATCAATGTTGTCAGTCAGCTATGTATTTACTGTGTGCATCACAGTAACACCTATCACACATGCATCTTGTATAACACCTTGAATACTTAGGTATGGTCAATAAGATGTGTGGGAGCTCACTGACGTAAATATAGTGCACTTGAGTAACTCATTCCTGGAAGATGTGTTGTGAGGTACATGAAAAATGGTGCATTGTACTCAGTTACTGGTGTAATAAGGACTGAGAATTATGGAACTATAATGCCTTTTGATGTAGACATCCCACACATACTTAGGAGTTGTGTTACATACAAGAGAGTAGTCACCACTGTGGGCATATGCTGGTGGACTTTCCACATAACATCTACTTGAGTACAGAGATCAAATACCACTTGGTCTGCTCATAGAGGTGTGCTGTCTATATTACAATTAGCTTGTGTATTTGCTTTTATAATGTAACTAATCCCCCATGATTTTTGTTCATCTGCCGTGTCTCCATGGCTGTGGCAACAATCCTTTTTGTGAGTGTTGATTCTGTCTGTGTTATACCAATACCACACTTGGATTCAGTGGTTGTCCACAATCTGCAGGTCTCCACAAAGCTGGTTGTATCAAGGCATTCTTTAAAGTATTCAATTGTATTTATTACTGCTGGTAGTAACTTGATTAAAGTGTAGCTATCATTTCTAAGTCTTTTGGATTAAGCACTTGGGCTTCAGACCAGTTTTTTTACATTAGGAAGGTTTGTGGCCTGCACTGTGGTGGCAGGACAGGTAGCTTACATCCTTCTAAGTTAGGAAATGCTGATTGAGAGCTCAGTGTCTGTTATTCTAAAAGTGTATTAGTTCTGGTTTAAGCACTTGGGCTTCAGGCCAGTTATTTTACGTTAAGAAGGATTGCGGTCTGCACTCTTGTGGGAGGAGAGGCTGGACTCTGCCCTTCTGAGCAGGGAATTTCTGGTTAAAGGCTTATAGTGCCTGCATATTCTAACTGTTTCTTACTGAAATTGGTACACCTTGTTTTCTGTAGCATAGACTAGATCCAGGCCTGCTGAATCTAGCTTTATTTGTATGCTTGTTGTTTATTTCCCTGAAACGCTAATTCCACCTAAAACGCGGCCTTTTAGCACTTCTGTGGATCCCTAGTGATATCTGCATTGCTTACTGTACTTATTTCCTTGTTTCACTTGAAAGAAAGTTACTGTTTGTCATTTTTGCATTTAAGTTACCAGTAACACATTGCATTTAAGTTACCTGGCACTTGCTCACTAAAGCAATTATATAAGTCAGCTCTAAAAATTAAAAGCACTACACCCTCACAAACTCCCCTTGAGTACCTTGTTCCCCATTGGCCCTTTTTTCAATTATAAAGGAATTCCCAATACTATTCTAGCATGTCCAAAGGTCAGTTGTCAATCTCCTCTCTGGTCCAGCAGGTGAATCTGGGAATCTTGAGGCAATGTTACAACTGCCTCATGTACACAGACAACCCTCTCCTCCTCCCAACAAATTCCAACACATGTGAGAGATGCAACCATATAGCCAAACTGGAGGCTAAGCTCTCTCAACTCAGTACTGGCGTAACCAGTCAGGAGAAGAAGGAAACCACACTCACTACAATTCCAGTCTCACATAGACCTACCACGACAACAAACCAAACACATAAACACACAAAAACATACCTGGAGGCTCTAAATAAAAATCTACCTAAGCAGCAGAGACCTCCAAAGCAGATACCCAAGCAACCGCTACCCCAAAACAAAACACGTGCAACACATAACTCACAAAGCCAGTGTGCCGAACAGTCACAGCCCTTAAGGCTAAACAACACACCTGATACACTTGTAATAGGTGACTCTATCGTCAGGCACACTGACGTCCCGCTCACCAGGCTGAACAAGGAGAAGGTCACGGTGAGCTGCCTGTCGGGCGCTAGGATCCGCCACATAACACAAGCACTCAGGTCACTCCAAGGCAAGTACAAATATGACTCAGTCATTGTCCATGCTGGTGTGAATGACCTGAGACGTACCTCCCTGGACTACATGAAAGAGACATAGAGGAGCTCTCTGAGCATGTAGCCCAGGCCGGTATGACCCTGACCTTGAGTAGCATCTTACCCTCACCAAGAATGATGCCACAATATGAAGACAAGATGATCAATTTCAACAACTGGCTTAAGTGTTGGTGTCATTCAAAGGGGATCCAATGCCTGTCAGCCTGGGATGACATGCTCGATAAGCCACGATGCTTCGCTAGGGACGGCTTGCACCTGTCACCCCTGGGCTTTCGGATATTGGCAAAGGCTCTTGCTATCCCCATAGTGCCTTTTTTAGGCAAGGGTCAAAAGACAAACCCACCTCCATAGGTATCACAAGGGATAAGAAACTAAGAGTAATGCTACTCAACGCCAGAAGTCTAAACCTCAAGATGCACGCACTCGAAACTCTCCTTAGCATGGAGAACATCGATATCTGTGCAGTAACAGAAACCTGATTCAAGGCTCCCGAGAGCACCCCAGCACTACCAGGTTATACCTCATACCATGCTTTTCGGCCCCAAAACTTGGACCGAACCACAAAAGGAGGGAGTATCAATATTCATCAAAGATACCCACACCTCCAGGTTGGTGGCACAGCACGAAGCATCAGAGACTATCCATGTGCAACTAACTGTGGGTAAAACTGCCTTCCAGTTTATAGCCTGCTACAGACCACCCTCCCAAACATAGGAACCCCACTTGGCCTTCCTGAGAATACTGGAAAATATGAAGGTCTCTCCAAACACCATTATATTGGGCGACTTCAACTACCCAAACATAGACTGGGAGCATTAATCTAGCTCCAACACCCTAGCCCAAAGGTTCCTAGAATTTATAAACTCAAATGCTATGGAACAACTTGTTACCACTCCAAGAAGAGGGGAAAACATACTGGACCTGATCATCACCAACATGGGGACACTATGCTCCAGACCAGAAGTGTATCCCTCACTGGTAAGATCAGACCATAAACTAATCTCACTGGATATTCACATCCCGACCCCACCCCCTGCCCAGAAAACCACAGTGAAAAACTTCTCTAAAGCAAATTTCACACGCCTCAAAACCGAGGCGAAATCCTTCAAAGCCCCCGGGCCTGTGGAAAATACGGCCCAGACTCCAGAATCCTTTATAAACGCATTCTATGAACACCTTCAGGAATGCATGGATCATGCAATCCCAAATAAAACCAAGACCCAATCCTCCAAAGGCAGGCGTCCTGTCTGGTGGACCCCAGCCATAAACAAACTATACAATAGAAGGAGGAAGTTACTACATGATAGAGCAAAATCCCAAAAAGGGAAGGCATCTCTGATCAGTATTAGCAAAAAACTACGGGCACTCATAAAATCGTCTAAGGCCAGCTTCGAGAGAAAAATTGCACAGGACACTAAGGATAATCACAAGGCTTTCTTTAGTTATGTTAGGAACCTGGGTGGGAATTCCCAGATATGCTCAGAATTAGTCCAAAATGACAAAAAATACACCGAGCCCACAGACATTGCCAAAATCCTAGCTGACAGGTTCAGGGCAAACTTCTCACCCCTCTCCCCACCAAAAGGGCAAATATCTATCCCAACAGAGTGCTGCCCCCCTGACATCTCAGATGCTCAGTTAAGAGGCGCTCTCTCCAAAGCAAAAACACAGCATCAATGGGACCAGATGGTGTCCCGGGCTGCGTCCTACATGAACTCCAAGAAGAGCTAAACCCAAACATAAAACTACTGTTCAATCTTAGCCTTACTACAGGATATGTACCCAAAGAGTGGTGTACAGCAACAGTGGTCCCTCTCCACAAAGGTGGTGCCTCAACGGATCCTGGAAACTATCGCCCCATAAGCCTGACTAGCTTGGTCTGCAAAGCTATGGAAAGGATCATCATGGACCTCATAAATAAAGATATTGGGGACCTACAGACACTGGATCCTACCCAGTTTGGCTTTGTTAAGGGCAGATCCTGCCTCTTAAACCTGGTCGATTTCTTTGAAACAGTCACCAAGGCCATTGACGAGGGGAAGGTGGTCCACACAGCCTACCTGGACCTCGCAAAAGCCTTTGATACAATACTCCCACTCGGGCATTATAGATAAGCTCACCAGCTTAAATATAAACCCCTATGTCACTAGATGGGTAGCAAACTGGCTCAAGGACAGAACCCACGTGGTTAGAATTGCTGGAGCCATGTCAGACTCCAAACCAGTTACAAGTGGCGTCCCACAAGGCTCAGTCCTGGGACCTCTCTTGTTCGGTATATATTTCTCGGCGGTACAGGTCAACACGGAAGGACTGTGGCTGACCAAGTTCGCAGATGACTGCAAACTGGGCGCCATAATCAACTCTCCAGCCGACACAAGCATCCTCCAAAAGGGCCTCATAGAAACAGACAACTGGTGCCAGAGCCATGGCCTCAAGCTAAACGCCAAAAAGTGTATAGTCATCCCCTTTGGCAAAAACAAAGTGCCCACAAATTACCACATAGGTGGTAATCCATTAAGTACAGAAGAAGTCATTAGGGACCTGGGGACCCAAGTTGATAGCAATCTCTCATTTGACAACCACGTGGCCAAAATGGTTAGAAAAACATTTTATATAGCCCACCTAATCATGAAGGGATTCACATCTATATCGGGAGGTCATCGTACCTCTTTACTCATCCCTCATCAGGCCCATAATTGAGTACAATGCCCCTTTTGGGATGTACCTTACCAGACACCTGCAGCAACTGGAAAGACCCCAAAAGTACCTCACCAAGAGGATCAAAGGGCTCAAACAGATGCCATATGCTGCCCGGTTAAAGAAACTCCAGCTCTACTCAGTGGCATACCGCCTGCTCAGAGGCGATCTGTGCCTGACGTATAAAGCCATGTCCAACCCAGAATTAATGGACATGCTGCACCTCAGAAAATCCAAATCCCATCGAGCCACGCTCGAGAGACTTGAACCTCAGCACTGAAATAAATAGGACATGCTGGAGGGACAGATTCATAACCCAGAGGCTCCCTTCACTCTGGAATAAAATCCCAGTCCAGGTTAGGCAGAGTCCCACATTGACTCTCTTCAAGAGGAATCTTGATGAGTGGATGGGAGATCGTAGGTTTACCCCGGCTATCACTTCTGTGTCACTGTTAGACAGAGGCACAGTATACTAACCTCAAAAAAAGGCATAGCAAAATTAATTTAAAATGGGTGGCGAAAGCCAAACACACTCTGGCTAGGCTTATAAATGCCCTAGAGCAGATAGCCTAGTATGAACCTATGAACCTATGAACCTATGATATGTAAGTCATTCTTGACATCTGAGACTTAAATAGTGAACAGGAAAGGGCCTAGCACAGAGCCTGGAGGTACAGATCTGATCACTGGAGTCGTGATATAGGTCATTTCACACATTTCAGCATATTTATCTGTCACATATGTGATCCAGTGGTATACCTACTTGGTGATATAGGCATTTATGGCTACCTGTGACAGTTTCTCAGTAACACCTTGGTGTGGATTTGTGTCAAATGCCTTGGCCAGGTCAGTTTACATAGGATGATAAAGTTGTCTCCATGCATGCCCTTGGTGACCTTGTTGAGGCAGTGAAGAGATGTAACAGACACGATGTAGCCTGTTGGGATGTTACCTGTGTCCTTTTAGAGAAGGTCCATGATGACTTGTTGGTCTAACATATGAGGACAGTCAGTATGGGTCTACACATGCATGCAACAGGTGATGATCCCCCCAGTCAGAAGGATGCATGTTGATGTACACCCTTCTATGAGAACACAGGCTGTCTAGAGGCTGTGTTGAAGTTTGGATCCAAGTGTGTTTGTTAGGTCCATGTTCTGAGTCATGCTGCAGGCAACCTGCGATGTTGTTGGGGCCCATTGATTCTGTGTTATTGGCCATAGAGAGCACTCAGATGAGCTGACCTCCTTAGAATAAGAACTGAGTGATGTTTGCATGTATATCTTGGCTGATGGCTAGTGGTGATGGGGGGGGTGTGATGTGTGAAACAAACTGACAGCTAGTGGATTGTCTATTTCCTCTGGCTGGGTATGCCTGGTGGCATCCAGATACAGATCTGTGCTTTGTTGTGTATTCCACTGAACATTTCACATTTATTGGAATACATGATTTGTGAAAAGAACTCCAAATATAACCTTGGTCATTCATCACATTCCACACACTGGTACTATGCACACAGTCATACAGCAGTACCAATGTCATCTATTTACATCAATTGCACAACATATGTCTTTCATGGGCAAGCTGTGTTTGAGTGGCATGATGCCATATCAGGATACATTAAAGAGCAGTTGTTTGTGGCTCATGCTGAACATTTTCTGACATAAATGTTAATAATCACGCAACAGAGCTGCTGACCACCTCAATAATCCTTGGGTAGAGCAACACAGCTGCACACACAATGAATTCCACAAGAATACAATTGAATCAAAACATGTGATACATTGGTTGAGTATATCACAGCATAACAACATGTGTATGAGACAAGACTTATGTGACCATGTAATCAATATGAATTTATATTGTGTGTCTCAGAATATTTAATGATGGTATGTACACACATGCATATCTGTGCCATACTGCAAGTGTCACTGTGATGGCTGAATGTGAGCTATGTAGAAGGTTGATCTTCTCCACTACAACACATGTCCTAATATGCCACTGATATACATAAAAGTGTTTCATTATATGTCAAAAGTTCTCAGGAGGCATATTACTAAAGCTGTTATGGAAGGAGCATGGAATGCAATGGCAACAATGGCAATCAATACATTAGCTAACATCACAGATTATAATACCCTCTTGTAGCCACACTCTACATCCATATTAATATACCTCATGTCAATAACAGCAATATTGACATGTCAACTGTTCATAAGGTCAAAGGACATTATCAGGCTAATGGCCAACATCACATCAAATCCTAACCATTATTATACCATGAAAAAAGTCCCTATATATATATATATATATATATATATATATATATATATATATATATATATATATATATATATATATATATATATATAATATATATATAAAATGGAAGATAGTAGGACTGTTGTGCATATGTGTATATTTGTTAGATTGAATTACATCCTGCCAGTGTACATATGGAACATGTGCAACACACCATGACAGAATTAGCAATTACACATGCAGTGGTCCGGATATGGTTTGCAGACACTCATGTAAGGACTATCCTTCTTGATGTGTGTATACATATTTGATGTGAGGACATCCTCCACTCCTCTGCAGAAAGGATATCATGTGGTCAGAAGAAAAAGGAGGATAGTGGATGCATGGTACTACATGAAAGGTTCCCTGAGTGGTAGTGAAATGAACATCAATTGCAAAGATCATACAATGACCATAATATACCACTAAACACAAACACACACAGCAGCAGACTGGGCCTGATCTGAACCTTACGCCTGTTTATGTATAGAAGATGAATGCCATGTGATGTATTAGTAGCAACACCACATATGTCTGAGTGTACCATTGTCATGTTGCACTTTATGGTGTATGATAGCATCATTGTATGCTGAGGAGAACATGTTGGGAGGAGTGTAGGACATTTGGTCTCCTGAAGACTGCTGAGGGGTAATTTATGCTTGGCTTTCAAGACATCGGCAAATCCCATATTTATGAGTCTTCTACATATTCATAAGTCAAAAAGTACTAGAAATACAAAAATTCAAGGTCTAGTGACTTGAATTTTGTCTGTGACATAAACAGGCATACTAGAGAGACACCCAGACACTGCCCCTCCTATGGAACAGGTTTCCCATCCATGTGAAGATGAGTTCCTATTTTACCCAGTTTAAGCACAACCTAGACAAGTGGATGGGGAACAGGAAATTTACACCAGGCCTGGCACCCATGTCACTTATGAACAGAGATAGCTTATAAATGCCTGGCCCTCAATGTCCTATTTGGATACAAGACATCATAATTCTTTCAAGAAAACTTAGCTAATCTTAAAAATGCCCTTGGGAAAACTTGGCTAGGCTTAGAAAGGCCCCTTGAGTCATTGGCCTAGTAACAGTTTATGAATCTATGTTGATCACATCCCTGTGTAAAACTGTTTCAAAAGTGATAGGTATTTATAATTTTTTTGTTACTGAGGATCACTTGTCTGTGATGAATAAAGCTTGTTGCTTTGGAACACTACCTGGGTTTCATGATTTTTGGAAATTATCATGTATGTATAGACAAGCAAGTTGCCTGCTGTCAGATTAGAAGCCCTATATGTGTAGATAAAGTAGCTTGCAAACACAGTAGTTAACATTACTACCACAGCACAGGTTTGATTTGATGACTGTCAGTGTGCATCTTCTACAGAACGACATCATCATTTTATGCTATAATGAGATGTCTAGAGTAGTGTTTGCCATAGCTGTGGACTCACATATTGTTCCAAATTCTCACCATAGTGATTATCGATTGCACACAGTTTACTGCAGTGAGAATAGAACTCATACCTAAGTATTTATAAAGCACAGTACTTAATGCAGGTACCACAGCATTTACAGTGTTGGAAAACATGCTATAAGTGATGACATCAGCAATGTCTGGTGAGAAGATTATGGTAATAGCAGTGTCCCAGATGCAGGTGTAAAATGGTCTCTTGAAAGTCAACCAGATGAACAGACACAGGCACACAAACACACATCAGTTGACTGCAGTGAGGACAGAACCCATACCTACCTAAGTACACCGACTAGAAAACTTAGTATTTAACGCAAGTGCCACAGCACAAGTCTGGCTTTTTGAGTGTCAGAAAGCACTTTATATGTGATGACATCAGCAGTGTCTGGTGAGAAGAGGGTGGTAATAGCAGTGTCCCACATACAGGTGTAAAACAGTCTCTTGAATGTCAAGCAACTGAGCAGACACACACACCAGCTGACTGCAGTGAGATTAGAACCCCTATATAAATAAGTCCACTGACTATAGAACTAAGTATTTAAGGTAAGCACCACAGCACAAGTCTGACTTTTACAATGCTGCAGGACAATTTATAGTGGATGGCATCATCAATGGATGCTTGACAGAAGCAATGTTGTGAAGCCTGAATTAACTGGATTTGTATGCATGTGCAACTGTCAAAATGTTGGTACTCCATGGGATTGTACTGATGACTGAAGGATACACGGTTATGTTGTTCTGACTATACAGTCATGGACACACACACACACACACACACACACACACACACACACACACACACACACACACACACACACATACACACACACAAAAGTTAACTGCAGTGAGATTAGAACCCCTACCTAACTAGGTACATCAGCTTGAAAATGCAGTAGTTATTGCAATCACCACAGCACAAGTCTGAGTTTTACAATGCTGTCATACAATTTATAGTAGATGACATCATCATTGTATGTTTGACAGAAGATGTTGGGAGGCCTGTATGAAATGGATGACTGTCAATATACTAAAGTTCTGCATGTTACCAGATTGATGAATGTGCAAAGTGTAGTACCGGCTGTTGTGTTTCCAATGTGCAGGTATACTTTAAGAGACAGAAACTAAACTACGACTGCTACAAATAAAATTGCAAAGAATTTTATTCACCTCTCTAGCACCTCTGCTAAAAAAAGTTTTCCAGGAGTAAAAACAAAATACATTGTATTGCCTCAATTTATATATACACATCAATGAAAACATTACGTAACAGCACAATAAAACAATTAATTAATGAATTTAATCAAAATTGAATGAAGATAGTATGTTTTTGTATGGTACTAGTTGTCACACCCCCCCCCCATCTTATTACAGCATTGCTGTATGATGAATTTTTACAATTAAATAAGTTTTGTAACCAAGATGAAACTTTTAGGAAAGAAGGACATAAAATGGAAAGAATGTCTGTTAATAGAGGTTATGAAAAAGAGAAGGTGAGGGATTCCTTAAAAAAAGTTTTGGATATATGTAGGAGGAATGCACAGAAATTCAATTTTTTGGAAGAAATGAAAAGACAGAATAATGTAGGGTATAGGTTGGGTTGTGAGGGTAAAAAACTTTTTACCCAAAATAAAAAAGGAGCTCTGTATGTATGGATATTTATTTTATAACTATTTATAATATATTAAGTGAACAGCTTAATGAGCTTTTAAGATATTATTGGCCTATTTTATTAAGAGATAAAGAACTTTCAGATTTAATTAAAAAAAGTTCACCCTAAATGTCTTACAAAAGAGGATGAAACATAGCAGATAAAGTGGTACATGGTAAATTCAGGCCCCCCCCCAGATAGTAATTTCAATAGGTGTGCTTTTTTAAGAAGAGGGACATCTAGGTGTACTAGATGTTCTATATGTAAATTTGTAGTTAATAAGTTTTCTGTTATTAGCAGCATTAAATTCTATCCAATGGAAGAATTTAATTGTAAGACAGAGGGTGTAGTTTCTGCCCTTGAGTGCCCCTGTGGATTATTTTATATAGGTGAGACTGTAAAATGTTTAAAATGAGATTTCAGGAACATATTAGAGACGTGTTAATGAGATTGTTGAAAGCCCACTTGGCATGCACTTTAAATATTTTCATAATAATGATCCAACTGAGCTTAAAGGCTGTGTTTTGGAAAGAATAGTAGTAGGAGTGGGGGGAAATATAGGGCTTAAATATAAATTACTACATAAAAAAAACATATATATTAAAATACAATACACTGGTATATATGGGGATAAACAGGGAATGTAATGGAAGTATGTGATTAATTAATTGTTTTATTATGCTGTTAATTAATGTTTTCATTGATGTGTATATATAAACTGAGGCAACACAGTGTATTTTGTTTTTATTTCTGGAAGGCTTTTTTAGCCAAGGCGCTAGAGAGGTAAATAAAATTATTTGAAAGTTTATTTGTGGCGGTCGTATTTTGGTTTTTGGCTTCCTTGGCTTTGTTCATGTGTGGTTTGAATACTTTAAGACACAACTTTATAAACTATATGCAAACAGCTGCCTACATTAAAAATATTGAAAAATCTGAATGTGTATTGTCAGTATAAACATGGTATATAGGAAAGCATTTATTTATTTATTTATTTATTTATTTCTGTAGTTTATCTGTTGTAATACAGACTTCTTCAGAACCACAATTACTAGCCAAGTGATGGTTTAAATACTTAAATTAGGCACCAAAAAAGTTCACTTACACCATCAGTGAAGAGGGTATTGCTTATTTGGACACCTTTGTCAGTCACAGTAATGAAGGGTTTGTATCTAGAATTCATAGGAAAACAACTTTTTCCAACGACTGTATAGAATTTAGCAGCAATCATCCTCCACATGTGTTTAAAAATGTATTTAAAGGACAGTGTATTAGGGCTGCTAAAATGTCCTCTACTAAGGAAATTATGAAAAATGAGATACAAAATATATACAACATGTTTGAAAATAGAGGATATCCCCAAAAATTGTTGAATGATGTAGTTGGATATATATACAAACATTGGGGTACTAAATATCAACCCTTATTGGGTAAGATATCTGAAATAAATAATAATAATAATACAATCAATAGAGCTTTGTTTAGTGAAAAAACCTTTAGAGTATGTGTCATAATGTATACCCAATTTGCACAATATGTAAAGGAGATAGTTAAACGACATTGGGAGGTGATTACAGCTTCAGAAATTATTAGGTCGATATTGGGAAGCCATCCAAATTTTGTATACAAGACAGCACCTAATATAAAAAGGCTACTCGAACAGGCAGTTAATAATCCTAAAATGAGATTTACAGGAACGAGGAAATGTGGGTCGTGTAAACAATGCAAGGCTATCAACGAAGCATTGTGTATTAGACTAGAAGATATCAATAGAACAACTGTTAGATGCAAGGCAGGCAATTGTAACACAAAACAAGTGGTTTATTTAGCGAAATGTACTGCCTGCCCTGCATTTTATATTGGAAAGACTGAGAGACAGTTAAAAAAATGAATATATGAACATTTATATAAGATCCAGGTCCAAGATAAAAATAATGCTCTATTTAGGCACATTAGTGATAAAGGTGAATTACATATGTTTAAGTTTTCCATTATAGAACAAGTGGACAGTTTGATACAAGGGGGGAATTGGAAAGCTATTTTAGCTTCAAAAGAAAGCAAATGGCAGATATTAACTAATGCCACCAGCTCCCCAGGTATTAATGAATATATTAGTATCAAACCATTTCTTATTTTAGAATAAGAGCATACTTCAGCACACACATTTTATACATTTTATATATTTTAAAATATCTATTTTAGTACACATCAGTACATTTTTACAATATTTGTTATTTAATTATTAATTATTTGTATTGAATATACACATATATAAAATTGATATATAAAGTTGATTAAACAAGTTGATTATATGTATATTATATGTATGTATATAGTTAAAACAGTTTTTAAAATATTGGAGCATGTTTTTAAAATATTGTAGTATGTCTTTAAATGGATTGAGTGCATTTTTTGGCGCCTAATTTAAGTATTTAAACCATCGCTTGGCTAGTAATTGTGGTTCTGAAGAAGTCTGTATTACAACAGATGAAAGCGCTTAACCTTATATGTGCAAGAGCATCTTGAGTTTTGTCAGTTTTATTTGTCAAGAGTATTTATAGTGGTTGTAAATAAACGTTTTGCCTCAGTTCGAGCTGTGCTGACCATCTTTTTCCTGCACCAGAGTTTTGGGTTCTGTGTATTGAGTTCTTTAACTCTTCTCTTTGAATTTCTGTAGTTTAGTTGATATATCTGGGAACACGTACTGAGAGACCAAGTCTCAAGTGCATGGGTACAGGTAAAACATGACTACAGTGTCAATAAGTGTTCAGTCACTAAAAAGTGCTTTCCCTTTGGTTGTGTTTTTACATGGACTTTACAGGGTTGAAGACAAACTATGCAGTAAACATAAGTAGCACATTCTAATGTGATCTTTCCATAGCTCACCACTGGGCAGCTAGTTTTCTCGATCAATGGCAAAATATTAACACATGTGAGATACACATTTATACTGCTTTTCCTATTTATGAGTTGTTAAGTGAAGAGCAAACATGAGCCTTTGATTCATTGATAAAATTATGAGAGTTCTATTGGTTTGCTTGCCTCCGTGCAAGCATGTTAAGTGGTGAGGTGCACCAGTCAGCACTTTGGATAGTACTGACTGTAAGAAACACACCTGCTGCTTAGCTGGCTTTGTAGCAGCAAGTGTAAGTGCATTGAGATATTTCTTTTGAGCCCAGGTGACACAGGGTTCAAATCCAGCTGTAGCTAATACTTTTAAATATGTGTTTATAGTGCAATGAAATAAATAATTCTTTATTGTACTTTCACTGTGCGTTACCTTAGGGCAGTGTGTTTAAGCAGTACTGCACAGAAGTAACAGCACCATTGATGAGAGCCATTCGCCATCGGTCAGCATTGGTGCACAATGCCAAAATACATGCAAACACAGAGGACAAAAAGTGAAGGGCTTCACTGGGTTATTTTCGCTTATGTGTGTGGTGTGTGATTCTATTTTTTGACCAGATTAAAGGTGCTAAAATGGGGTAAATAAGAATGTGATGAAATGGGGGGGAAAGCAGGGGAAGAACAAAGGGAAAGCAACAGAGGAATGAGCAGGAGGGAGGTAGGAAAAATATAGCTATCCACTTCTTCAACGGTGTAAAAGGAATATATGTATAGAATATTAGCTGAATTTGGACTATTACCTCAACAAAGAGGGGTGGCAACAATGCACTATGTTGTATAGCCAATTAAAGTGAATCAAGTGTGTCAGGAAGACACCTGTGTGAAGTGGAGAACTATGTATGGGACATTGTTTTTTGTGGGACAGGTGCCCAGTTTTTTTTATTATTTACTTCAGTAAGAGAAGAATGTTGGGTGTGGGATACAAGTATTTCTGGATCAGGTAAGTAGGGTAGATGAGGAAGCTGATGCAGATAAACAGGACAAACAAGACAAAACACAGGGAAGGTGAGGGACACAACAGGTTGGGGACACCATGATGGGGGACAGGGAGGGGACACTGGATGCCCATGCCCATCAAACATGAGGACAGTGAGAATCTAGTCCTCATCCTCAGAACTGGCATCACTGTCCCCTTACTCTGCTAGCTGTTGGAGTGCTTTATGTCTTCATTAACATACCATAATAGAGAGCATCCTTTCTATCTGGCATAGGAGTGCACCAATGGTGCTGTGCATGACCCTAAGCACCAAGCCTGGCATCTCCTGGCAGGTGACAAAATTCTCACCTCCACCACTACTACTGGTGGGTACCAATGCACCAGCTTCTGAGGTAATGCTTCCTGATGTGGAGGACCTAGGTAGTGCAGGAGCTGCAGAGGCAGTACTGCCAGGATGGGTCCCAGATGTGTTGGAAGTTGGTGCAGGCACCAGTATGGGGGGGGGGCAGGCTGAGCCACAGTGGTTGGCCTACCTTCCTGTGCTGTAAAGCATTTTGTGAGTTGTCAGAAATTGATGACATCAAAATGTTATGACCACACATATGAAAATAAAAAAGAGATAAGGTTGGGGAGGGAGAAAGAAAAGAGATAATTAGTAGCATCATACGTGACATACAGTGAATTATTACAATATAAAGAATTTATTTCTACTTTTACATTTAAGTATACTTCTTAACAACTACAAACTGTAACTGATGATTACTCACAGCAATCCTTACAATGTACATATATTGCACATATTCTTGGTCAAATAATACAGATTAAGTTAACAGCAGGGCATCTGTGCCACTTCTGTTGAAATTAGTATGTAATATTTTTAAATGATTTGACTCTATATTTATTACTTGTGGTATTTGATCCCACAATGTCTGATTACAATATTACAACTGACTCCTACAGTTGACTTGTGCTACAGACTGAAACATGCATGCTTGAATTTACAGTTAGGATATGCATACTTTATTTGTTACTACTGTATAGAAGAGCAATAGTTTAGATAAGATAATAATTATGTTGTGCTGCATACATACCTCTTGCTTCTCTCAGTCTTTCTAAACTCTCATCATAGGCCTCCATATTCACCATTATCTCCTGGTTGGCTGTGGAATAAAAAAAAGAGAACATGAGAAGAGCATTATGCATACCAGTTTTGTCTATATGCAGCTGTCTATCTAATTTAAATTCTCTTTTTCTGTATACATACACAACAATGGGATGTCAGCAGTCCAAAACTCAGCCATCCACTGGCTGAATGTATCCTGCTTATGCCTTTTGAGGTAATTAAAATGGTACCTGCACTATTTTCCAGTGTGTGGAATGCCAGTTGCACTGTAAACAGTCTCAGCCAGACTATTCCATGCCTCAGACTTGTACTGGGAGCCTGTATAGTTTTCCACACCCCGGCAAGAACCTTTGGCTGTGGGGCTTTACAAAGACTCCAATAAAGATTCTGGACTCCTCAACAACCCACACTTGAGCCCTAAATTGGGCACCTTCCTTTCCACCTCCAAATATGTCTAATCCAGGAAAACAGCAATGCTTAACAGTGCTTTTCTGCCAATGCATGTTCATAGGTTCATAGGTAGGTACTAAGCTATTGGCCCTAGAGCCTATATAAGCCTAGCCAAAAATATACCCTGGCTTTCACCACCCAAGAAAATTATTTTCCTGTGCCCCTGTCGAGCAGAGCCACAGAAGTGATCCCTGGGGTGAATTTCCTATTTCCCATCCAATCATCAAGATTTTTCTTGAAGAGTGCTAATGAGGAGCTCTGTTTGACATAGATAGGTAGTCTCTTCCAGAGTATGGGAAGTCTCTGGGACAGGAATCTATCCCTCCAGCATGTTCTGTTTATTGTGGTGACAAGATTTAGGTCCCTAGAGCGTCTAGCTAGGAGGGATTGGGATTTCTTTAAGTGGAGCATGTCCAACAGCTCTGGGTTTGACATAGCTTTGTATGTTAGGCAGAGATCACCTCTGAGTAGGCGATATGTGACGAAGTAAAGCTGGAGATTTTTGAGACGGCCTGCGTAGAGCATCTGTTTGAGGCCAGTAATTCTCTTTGTGAGGTATTTCTGTGGCCTTTCCAGTTGTTGTAGATGTCTTGTGAGGTACATATCAAAAGGGGCGTTGTACTCTATAATGGGTCTAATGCGTGATGAGTAGAGGGGAACAATGACTTATTTTTTTCTGGATGAGAAACCTTTTGTGATGAGATGAGCCATGTAGAAGGATTTCCTGACCACTGTGGTGATGTGATTATCAAAGGAGAGACTACTGTCCACCTGTGTTCCAAGATCTCTTATCACATTTTTGGCATTAAGTAGACTACCAGCTATGTGGTAGTTCATGGATACAGAGTTTTTACTACTGTATAGAAGAGCAATAGTTTCGATAAGATAATTGAGCTTCAGGCCATGGCTTTGAGACCAGGTATCTGTTTCTGTGAGGCCCTTTTGTAGTATGTCCACATCCTTAGGAGTTTTGATTATGGCTCCTTATTTGCAGTAATCTGCAAACTTTGTTAGCCAAAGAACTTCTGTGTTAGCCTGTACTTCAGAGAAGTAGATACCAAACAGGAGAAGACCCAGGACTGAACCCTGTGGTACTCCACTTGTCACTGGTATGAAGTTGGATTTGGAGTCCGCTACTTTCACAGTGTGGGTTCTGTCCATGAGCCAGTTGGCAACCCATCTTGTGACATAGGGATTTATACCTAGTTTAGTGAGCTTATCTATAATTCCAGAGTGGGGGATGGTGTCAAAAGCCTTGGCGAGATCTAGATAAGCTGTGTGAACCACTTTACCCTCATCTATGGCTTTGGTGACTGTTTCAAAGAAGTCAATCAGGTTTAGGAGACATGATCTGCCGTTTACAAATCCGAACTGGGTAGGGTCCAGAGTTTGGAGATTACCAATGTCTTTGTTTATGAGTTCCATGATGATACGTTCCATGGCCTTGCAGACCAGGCTCATCAGGCTAATGGGGCTGTAGTTCCCGGGGTCCGTCGTGGCTCCCCCTTTGTGAAGTGCGATAACCATTGTGGTGCACCATTCAGTGGGCACAAAGCCTGAGGTGAGGCTATGATTGAACATGGTACTTAGGTAGGGTGCCAGTTCATTCTGTAGTTCATGTAGAATGCAGCCTGGAATATTGTCAGGTTCCATGGACCATGGATGCTGTGTTCTTGGCTGTGGAGAGTGTGTTTTTTACCTGTGCAGCCGTGATTACAGGAACTTTGCACTCTTCCGGTATAGAGATGGGCCCTCTATGGGGTGAGAGGGGGGTAAAGTTAGCACTGAACCTATGTGCCAGGATGTTGGCAATATCAGTTGGTTCTGTATATTTAGTGCCATTGTGCTGTAACTCAGAGCAGATCTGAGTGTTGCCATTGAGATTCTTGACATAGCTATAGAATGCTTTGTGGTTGTCTTAATTTTGTTTTCATAACTAGCTTTGGAGGATTTTATGAGGGATTTCAGCTTCTTACTGAGGTTGACCAGGGAGTTCCTCCAGTCATGGGATTTTACTCTTTTTTGCAACAGTTTCTTTCTTCTGTTGTAGAGTTTGTTTATGGCAGAGGACCACCAGATTGGCTTCCTTTTTTTGGAGGATAGTATATTAGTTCTATTAGGGATAGCATGATCCATGCACTTGTGTAAGTGCTTATAAAGTGCATTTGTGTAGGATTCAGCAGTCGTACCTCTATTGTCCATCTGCATGGGTGTCATGAAGTTTGCCACTTCTGTCTTAAGAAGTGTAAAGTTGGCTTTGGAGAAGTTTTTTATGGTGGTTTCCCTAATTGGGGGTGGGGGCAGGATGTGGATGTCTAGGGTGATTAGCTTGTGGTTGGATCTGACCAACAAGGAATTGACCTCTGGTGTGGAACACTGGTTGCCCATGTTGGTAATGACCAGGTCTAGGATATTGCTGCCCCTGGTGGGAGTGTGAATAAGTTGATCCAAGGCGTTGGAATTTGTGAATTCCAGAAAATGTTGAGCAAAAAAGTTGGTACGGGTAGTTTTCCCAGTTAATGGTGGGGTAGTTGAAATCACCTATTATTAGGGTGTTGGTTGTACCCTAATACTTTCCAGTGTATCAAGAAATGAGGAGTGGGAATCCTGGGGCATGGTGGGGTCTGTAGCAAGCTACAATTTGGATTGCGGTCTTGCCCAGAGTTAGTTGCACTTGTTATCCCATTGACTACTAGTGCACACACCCGAACAACCACCCCAACCGACTTGACACAATGTTAAGCAGAGAGCAACAGTGCCAAACAGAGAGGAAAGCAGTTTATGAAGTGAGAAGGGTAATGTGATAATTGGCATTAGCTTTTGGTTTGGATGCTGCTGTACCTGTTACTTGATTTAACTTTGCAGGCATGTATTGGGAGTATAAATTATATGACCTGATACATTTTTGGTGTAGCTTTACTCACTGATAAAATTAATTTGTACAATGTGGGATTCAAACATATGCATTAGAGACAAAACATATTCTTCCACATAGGTGATTTTTTCATTCTTGCCACAGAAAAAGTGCTTGTTGAACATGCTCATTAATTATATATAAATACACATGATAGAGTGAGGGGTTAACTATGTATGTGTGTGACCTGACAAGGTCCTGTTTTATACATTCACGTGTGTATGAGTATCATTGAGGTCTGAAGGCCATCCAAGGCCAGAGAAGACAATTATAATTACAGAAACATAATAGTCAGTATACCCCTTGTCACATATATAATTCATATGAGCTCCACTGCTATGTATACTTATTATTTATACTTATATTTACATTTTTTTATTTTTTAACATTGAGTGGACAAGCATTAATAAAATTTGAGGGTGATAGATTAGGACCCAGTGTCACCTGCACAGCAGCCCTACACTTACACTTGTTGCTATAGGAACAGATAAGGAACAGCTATACATTTTCATATAAATTATTAAATATGTGTGCTGACCACTGCACAATGCTGTGTTTGTGCAATAGCAACCCATACAGGATATAATGTATCAATTTTGAAATTGTCTACTAACTCCTTGTTGTCTGCAGGTGTTCTGGACCTGCAGGCATTGTGGAAGATTGCTAACCATTGCACAATGCCACTCAGTGGGTTTGCACAATGGTAAGCATAAAATGTTAACGCAACAATGTATCCTTTTTGAAATATGCAGTTGTTCTGTCTGCTTCTTGTGTGGGCTATTACACCATGTTTGCATGAAGGTAAGCGACGTGCAAATTTGACAAGCAAAACTCCTCTTGTTTTAACCTTCTAAGCAGTGTTTATTAGGTTTCATCCTTAAAAGACAAATGTGGGACTTGAACCATGATCTGCAGATAGTATATACTGTGTCACTCATTGTCTTTACCAGCTGTGCTACACACACAGACTTGATTCACAGCTGTAATGTATGCAGTCTTTATCATATAAGTAACCAAAAATTAAATTTAATGTATTTATCCATTTTACCTTGTTTGTGCAAAGCCATGCATCACACAAATATTACTGCTAAAAATAACATAAACAACAGTACAACATAAATTGTAGCACACATTACAGATTATTACAGAAGTCTGGATTTCACCTATCACACCATTGAACCTAGCAAACACAGTAAGGGTGTTTTATACCACTTTGCCACAGAAACAGCTTTGCAGCAGGAATACAAATCATTGTGCATACAAGCAGGTCCATTTTCATCCACATTATTAACAAGACATATAATACTTGTCAGTTGTTTGTACATGTTAATGACATATTTAATGCAATGACTGATCACACAACCATTTATGAGTATTGTTTGTAGCAATGCAGCTCTGTCTTCTCTTTGTATTGTGTTCATGCTTCTTTTATCTGAACAGTGATCTCAGACATGCAGTCTGTAAGGCATTTTATATCATTGTCCATAAAATGTATGAGAATATTAAATGACAATAGTATACATCATTCAACAAAGGCAGGGGAGATTGGATATTAGTGAACAGAAACTGAGAAATGTGTGCTGCTCACTTCTATTTAAAACCTTGCTATAATTACTTCTACACTTTGTAAGTGTATCCTGGCTGACACACCCAATATAGGTAAGGAGTCTGAATTGTTGTGTATTCCTTCTCCCTCCCACTAACCATTCACAGTTGCAATCCATTAGCAACAAATGCTGAGGCAGTGTCTGTACAATGTTTACATCTGCTATACAAATCCAAAAGTTTGGGATTCAGCAATTCTAATGAGTTCACACTTCATTTGCATCTTCACTGCACTCCGAGGCATCAGTCTACACCATAACAAGGTAGCTGTGTAGCTAGGGAACTTGTGTATTTGCAAGAACACAGAGGATTGAGGTTCCTTTAGATTTATCTGCACTGAAGGCTTTTGATGTTGCTAAGGTACACTTCTATTTTTCAGGTACATGCAATATTTGTTTGCATGTTACAAAGAAAACTGTTATACAGATGCATTAGAGGATTAAACTGTTATTATGCACTTATACTTCGTTCTTGGCATAGGCATTTTTGCCATGCATTGACTTTTACAGATAGACAGCTTTATTTACTGTCATTACAAGTGTTATTGTTAAAACTGGTTACCCTACAGTCTTTTTTGTCTTATTCCATGGCAATGTAAAATACTATATTGTCAATAACATGGGTTCTAATGCTTCTAAGATGGCCCATAGATGCCACCAGTGGAGTTCTGGGCACTGTGAAAGGTACCTAGCAATCATATACAATTTACTTTTGTGTTGTACATATGTACACATTTTGTGAAAATTGTGTGGAAAGTATTCATAACTAGTGAATTATGTGTTATTCCTTGGACTATACAAACTGTCATTTTCTTGTTGTTTTAGGAGTGGGGGAGCTAAGTAATATTTATATGTTTCCACATCAAAAGTTGGATTACAAGAGCTTTGCTCTTGCAATTGTGTAGTCATCCTGTTGTTTCTCTGGGTGTATGGAGAAACGTGTATGCAATTGTGATGCCTGTGCACTGGCCCAGTAATCAACGAGGATCAATCCTCACCACTAACATCAGTGAGGGATTTGCACATTGGGAGGATTATAGGTACACACACGGTAAAATACAATTTCCCTTAAGAGCAGACAGAGATCACAGTCAGTCTGGGGCTGGTTTCTCCCTCTCCCTCTCCCTCTCTCTCCAGATCCCTAATAAGACTTCCCACTGGCACAGCTATAGGGTTAAGATGTCAGCCAAGTGGTCAAGCCAAAACCTCCAGCTCCCTATCTGTCCAACCAGTGCTTTGCATCCCTGCCCAAGTAGCTGATACATACACTTTGAGATTTGATTTATATACAAACACACAGACACTCCTGGGGAAGGCTGGCACAGGTTCACTAGCTATGCCTCCTTCTGCCCAGACTATACAGTAGTACCACCTGCCACCAACCACCCTTATCAGCTGCTATAATGTCCTTACCAAAGGGTGCCCAATCTTACTGTGCAATGTTACTATTATCCAAATGGTAAGTGTGACTAAGACTTGAATGCTATTTAGGAGTGGTTTGTACAGTATCACCAAATAAATGCAAGCGCTCTCAGAGCTTATATATCTCTACACAAACCAGCCTCAATTAAAAGGTTTAAATATATTTAATAATAAATAATAAAAGAACAAGACAATATTCAGTAACTCAGCACAGTGACAAGAGAGTTCAGAATCACAGGAAATATTTTAAAACAACACTGCAGAACAGTCTCACATAAATACAGAAAACATCTAGACTACTCTTGCTATATTCCTTTCTATCTCTAAGAGAAACTATGACCTAATGTATTACTGACAGAGCCAGGCAGATATAGATGAGAAGTGCTGAAAATATGTTTACAGGTCCAGAACAAACTACAAAATGCACAGACTTTCTCTCTGAGATAGTTCTTAAGTTAATAATACACATTACTGCTGGGTCATTTCAGATTATATCATTCTTGTCACCTCTGCCTTTAGTTTCCAGGCTAACAGGAACTTTCAAATTGAACATGTCTCTGATAAAAATTCTTCTCTCTCAAAAGTAGCCACTTATCTCTTAAAAGCATGCCTGGAACTGGGAATCATAAAACTGTTAGGTTCATAGGTTAGGTTCATAGGTTGGTACTGAGCTATCTGCCGGAAGGCATATATTAGCCCAGCCATGTTGTGCGGTATTCACCGCCCCTTTGGTAGTTCCCTAGACCCTTGTACTAGCAGCTAGTACCCTTAGCCCCTATCTAGTAGTGCTGTTGGTGTGATCCCTGGTGTGAACTTTCTGTTACCCATCCACTCATCAAGGTTCCTCTTGAAGAGTAATAGTGAGGGGCTCTGTCTTATGTAGATCGGGACCCTGTTCCATAGTAAGGGAAGTCTCTGCAAAGGGAATCTATCCCTCCAGCATGTTCTATTCATTGTTGTGTTGAGGTTTATATCCCTAGAGCGTGTAGCTTGAGTAGATTTGGTTTTGCTAAGATGGAGCATGTTCAACAATTCTGGGTTGGACATGGCTCTGTACGTTAGGCAGAGATCGCCTCCGAGAAAGCGGTATGCAACAGAGAACAGTCTTAGCTTTTTCAATCATGCTGCATAGGGCAACTGTTTGAGGACAGTAATTCTCTTGGTTAGGTACCTCTGTGGTCTCTCCAGCTGCTGCAGATGTCTAGCCAGGTACATTCCAATTGGTGCATTGTACTCAATAATGGGTCTGATGAGGGAAGAGTAGAGGGGCACCATTACACCCTTAGATCTTGATGCGAACCCTTTCATGATCAGATGGGTCACATAGAAGGATTTTCTAACCACTTTGGCAACATGGTTATCAAAGGAAAGCTGGCTAGCTACTTGGGTCCCTAGATCCCTTATTTCTTCTTCAGATTTCAGGGGATTACCTCCTATGTTGTAGTTTGCGAGTACTCTGTTTTTTCCAAAAATAAAATACGTTTACCCTTGAAACCTATAATTATCTCTGTCTCAAACAAAAGAAAGAAGCTCTAGCTGTAGACATTAGGTCTCTTAGCTGAGATAAACTAACTTTATACATATTGTAAAACTCTTTACTTATTTTCTCAGAGTTTGCAAGTTAACTCTATATCTCAAATAGCAAAAAAGGTTCCAAAACACGTAAAAGCCTACGCTGGACACAGTGTATAACAAATAAAAAACAAAGAACAAGCAAGGCTACCACAACCATATAAAAAGTAAAAAAATGTATATTTAATAAATCCTGGATAAGCACTTCCACGTTATACAATGCACCTTCAGATCCAGACAGAGTACAAACATATAAAAGCAGTTTCAAATTTAAATAAAACAAAAAACAATCATCAAAGGGATAAAAAACCTCACCCAATGACGTCACACGACTACTTCCTCCTCCTTCTCTTTAAAGCTGGTTTAGAACAGACAACAGCATTTTACCCTGGGTACTTATTAGCCTGCAACATAAGTATCTAATATGACTCTAAGATTTCCACATAATCATTCAAATTGCCCCACTAGGGTTGGCCTTCGCACATTGCAGGACTCTAAATTAAGAAGCCATGCCCTGGATTTTCTTTAACATGTTTGGCTAAAGCATTTTGAATATTTAGAACCTTTATATCATGTTGATGTCCTCAAATTCTGTATTTTAATTTTTGCACCATCTTACCTACACAAAAACTGGTGCAGACTCTACAAGTAGCAAGACAGACCACATTATGGGTCTGACAGTCTGCATAACTTTTCAGTTCAAATATAAATTAAAAGTTGGGATGCTCAAATCTCTGCTGTTTACTAATCATAGGGCATACCTTGCACTTATGACAAGGGAATCTACCCAACCTGTGTGAAAGGGGTTTGGCCAGACACAAACCTTTATCACATAAGAATAATTTCAAATTCTTAGAATTCCTGAACCCAAATTTGGGTTTGGATCCAACACTGCCTGCTGTTTTATTATCAATGGTTAACAGACTCCAATTCTTTTGAATAAAGACATGAAACAAATATACATAATTCATAAGCTTGGTAAAAAAATTCACTTCATTGTTCACCCACTTCCTTCTTTTATTACTATACTGTCTCTGACCTTGTCTGTTAAATAAATATAGTCTAGTGGCCGTTCTCCTGTTTGACATAACCCTTTCCATGGTTGGCTTTATGTCACTCATTTTATATCCCCTAGGTCTAAACTGGGTGGATAGCAATTCCATATTAGAAACCCAATCCATGGATTCAGTAAACAGTCTGGACAATCTAGTAAACTGACTCTGAGCAACATTGGGGAATACATACCTAGGGTGCATACTGTCATATATACTAACAGACTGTTCCTCTAGCAGGCTTTCCTAAAAATAGTAGTGTGTATTTGTCCATGTATATTCTTGGTTACTTTCACATCCAAAAAATCAATACTTGAATCAGATACTGTGTGTAAAAGATAAAAAGTCAGTGGCATCATAAACCAAGTTTACCAATGATGTATATTTGGTTGCAGTCTGTTAACCATTGATAATACAACAGCAGGCATTGTTGGATCCAAAATCAAATTTGGGTTCAAAAATTCTAAGAATTTGAAATGACTGTTATGTGATAAAGGGCCATGTCTGGCCAAACCCCTTTTGTACAGGTTGGGTACGTTCCCTTGTCATAGGTGCAAGGTATGCCCTTGCCCTATGATTAGTAAACAGCAGAGATTTGATCATACCAACTTTGAATTTATATTTGAACCGAAAAGTTATGCAGACTGTCAGACTCATAATGTGGTCTATCTTGCTACTTGCAGGGTCTGCACCAGTTTTTATGTAGGTACGATGGTGCAAAAATTAAAAGACAGAATTCGAGGACATCAACATGACATAAAGGTTCTAAATATTCAAAATGCTTTAGCCAAACATGTTAAAGAAAAGGCAGGGCATGGATTTTTATTTAGAGTCCTGCAATGTGTGGAGACCAACCCTGGAGGGAGGCAATTTGAATGATTATGTGGAAAGCTTAGTGTTATACTGGATACTTAAGTTGCAAGCTAATAAGTACCCAGGGTTAAATGCTGCTGTCTGTCTTAAACCAGCTTTAGAGAGAAGAAGGAGGAAGTAGTTGTGTGATGTCATTGGTTGAGGCTTTTTAGCCCCTTGATGATTTATTTTTGCACCGTTTAGCTAGGCTTATATAGGCCTTAGGGCCAATAGCCTAGTACCTACCTATGAATCTATGAAAATTATTTTATTTGTTTGTACTCTGGATCTAAAGAAGCATTATATAACACAACAGTGCTTATCCATGATTTATTAAATATACATTTTTTACTTTTTAGATGGTCATGGTAGCCTTGCTGTTCTTTGTTTTTATTTATTAACTCTGTATGTCCCAACTTCTGCTATGAAAACATACATTTGCACAGGCATATAGTCCATATATATTTTTACTGTTCTCCAGCAGAGTGCACTGTGGTTACATTTTTGAAGCTCAGCATATAACACATAGTTTAATCATAACATATAGTTCTGTTGCATTTGTAAGACAAGTCTGTGGATCATATTAATATTTACATATGACATAGGATTATTTACAAAATTCTAACTAGCTGGGCTGGCAGCCTTCACAATTCTGCCCCCTTGAAAACTCAAGCTAGTGTTTCAAGTGATCCTTGAAGAACATTGATTGAGAGGATTGAGCCTATGTGGGAATACTTTTCCCCATTCCCTGTCTTGAGAACCCAACTGCATTGGCATTGCTAACCCCACTGCAGTGCTGCACTGTCATATCATATGCTTGCAATCCTAGGCTACTCCTTAGCAACTTGGCATTTTGCTTACTGGCTCAATGTAACCATGTTAGGAGATTGTGATCTGTAATTACAGTGAATTTTCTTCCATACAGACAAGGCTGAAGTTTCTGCAGTGCCCACACTATGGCTAGACATTCCTTTTCTACAGCTGCATAGCATTCCTCCCTAGGTTGGAGCCTATGACTAAGATTAACCACTGGGTGCTCTTCTCTATCTGAAGAAATCTGGCTAAGTACAGCCCCCACCCCATGGTTCAGAGCATCCACCTGCACAACAAATTATTTGCTGTAATCTGGACTGGATAACACAGGGGATCCTCCCAAAGCTTCTTTAAGCTTCTGGAATGCCTGCTCACATGCTGGGGTCCACACAACCTTATCTGGTCTGTTTTTCCTTGTCAGGTCTGTAAGAGGAGCAGCTATGGTAGTCTAACTGGGGATGAACTTTCTGTATAAGCCCTTTGTCCCTAAAAATGCCCTCACCAGCTTTTTGGTAACAGGTGCAGGCCATTCCTGAATGGCTTCCACTTTGGTTAGTTCTGGCCTGATCTCACCATTCCCCACTCTATGTCCCAGGTAGGAGACTTGTGAAATACCCATCTGACATTTGCTGGGCTTAATGGTCTGCCTAGCACCTCTCTGACATGCTGAAGGTGTTCTTGCCAGGAATGGCTGTAGATGGCAATATCATTTAGGTAAGCAAGGGCAAAAATCTCCTGCTCCTGCTAGTATATGATATACCAGCCTCCAGAAAGTCACTTGGGCATTTTTCATCCCAAAGGGCATCTTTGTGAACTCATACAAGCCAAAAGGAGTCACAAAGGCTGACCTATCACTACCACTGAGAGTCAAGAGCACCTGCCAGTAACCCTTGGTAAGCTCAATGGTGGTAAGATACTTAGCCCCACCCAGCTGCTCTAGGGCTTCATCTTTCCTAGGCATGGAGTAAGCATCTGACTCTGTGTGACTATTTAATTTCCTGTAGTCCACACACAACCTGGTGCTGCCATCCTTTTTTTGGTACCAGCACCACTGGAGAGGCCCAGGGGCTGCTGGAATCTTGAATTACCCCTAGTTTCAACATTTCCTGTATCTTCTCCCAGACACTCTATTTGACTCTCACAAGCACCCTATAAGGGCCTGCCAAATAGGCTTTTGGGGTCCTGTATACACATGGTGCTGCACCAGGTGGGTGGACCCTGGTTTCCAAGTGAACATGTCCCCAAACTCCTGTAACACTGCTCGGATTTCTTGAACCTGGGTAGGAGTTAGCTGCTCTGACATTGCTACCCCTTCCACTGAGGTGTCAGTCCAAGCCTCACTGAAGAGATCAGTCACCAGATCTCCCTCAAACTCCTTCTGCAATCCACTGCAAATACTCAGCACAGGGTCTCCTTATCATGGTATGGTTTCATCATGTTAACATGGTACAATTTTGCCCCTGCCTCCTGCCTAGCAGTTCTACCATGTAGTTAACATCACTGACCTTCCTTACCACCTTGTAGGGTCCCTCCCAAGCTGCCTGCAGCTTGTTGTGTCTGACAGGAACAAAAGCCATTACCTGCTGCCCTACAGCGTACTCTCTAGCTCAAGCATTCCTGTCATACCAGACCTTTTTCTGCTGTTGGGCTTCTGTCAGGTTCTCCTCGGCCAAGCCATGAGCTCCTTGAGCCTTGTCTTGAGGTTTAGGACATATAACACAACAGACTCCTTGTGGGATTCACACTCACCCTCCCACTAATTCAAGCTAAGTCTAGAGGCCCCCTCACCCTATGCCCATACAGCAACTCAAAGGGTGAAAAACCTGTGGATTTCTGGCTAACCTCTCTGAAAGCAAACAACAGATGGGGCAAATATTTGTCCCAGTCCCTCTTAAACTAATCTGCAAATGCCAGTAGCATGGACATGAGTGTAGAGTTTAACCTCTCAACAAGACCATTAGTCTGGGGATGGCTGGGGGAGGTTTTTAGGTGTTTCACCCCACAGTACTTCCACAGACAAGCCAGCAGGTCTGACATGAAATTGGCACCTCTGTCAGTCAGTATTTCTTTTGGGAAACCTACCCTACTGAAAATCTCTAACAAAGCATTTGCCACCTTTTCTCTCTCAATGGAGGACATAGCCACTGCCTCGGGGTATCTCACAGCATAATCTACTACCACTAAGATATACAGTTTCCCTGTGGAACTTGGGGTACTCAGAGGCCCCACAATATCCATCGCTTCCCTCTGAAATGGCTCTTCAATCACAGGCAAAGGCATCAAAGGAGCTTTCACCTTGTCTCCTGCCTTGCCTACCTTTTGGCACTGCTCACAGGTCCTGCAGTACCCTGTTACATTTCTGGAAATCCCAGGCCAATAAAAGTTTTGCATAACACATCTCTTTGTATGTTTTTACCCATATGACCTGCAAAGGGAATATCATGGGCTATGGCTAGAAGTGCCAGAAGGTAGGCTCTGGACACTACCAACTGCTGTATTCTCTCACACTCTAGCCCTCCCTCAGGGGTCCACTCTCTATATAGTAACCCTTTGTTCCAGTATGCAGATTCCACCCTTCCCTTGAGAATTAGGTGCTTCACTAGCTACCTCCCTCAGGCCTTGTAATGTAGGGCCTGTGAGCTGAGCCTGTCTCAACTCTCTCTTTGTAACCCTTCCTAGCTTCCCTTACACAGGAAGTTTGGTATCCTCTGACAGCAGTGCCACACTGTCAGCCTGGGTACTACTACTCACCTCTGCCCTTGCAGTCACTCTGTCCATGGGAACATCAGTACCCACAAGCAGCTGTGGCTCACCTTCAGTCTCACTGCTACAGGGTAGCTCCATCCCTGACGTAACCACTTCACTAGTCCTGGCTGGAAGTGTGCGTTCTGTCTCAGTCTCCCCCAGGCTACCAGACACACATGCTTGTCTCCAAGCCTGACTGCATATAACTGCATGATCACATGGTACTGCATTATCAAAATCATTCCCTATCAGGACATCTGCAGGAATATCCTCAAACACACATACTTGCTGTCTTCTTTTTCCACCCTCCCAGTCAAGGTGAACCCTATCCAAAGGTATTTGGAATGGGGTCCCTCCTAAAGCTCTGACTGGAGTAGACTGCCCAGGCAAGTAGTGCTCCTCTGTAACTACTGCAGGCTTCACAGTGGTTGCGTCAGAGGCTATCTCACTCTTAGCAATAGTCTCTTTGCCATTCACTAAGATAGGATATAACCTGTTGTGATAGTTTGGTACCCTTGTTGTCTCGAGACAACCTACTGTTGCCATTTTGTCATTCCCACTTACTGGCTCTCCCATCTTTTGTTCCCCACCTTGTGTCCGTGGACATCTATATGCTACATGGCCCCACTGGTTGCATTTAAAACATTTAACCCTAGGTCCTGGATGTGTACCTGGATTAGTGGCTTCCCCTGCTACTGACAGATTCTGTTGGGGCAGTCTGGGATGCCCACCATGGGTTCCCTTAGACCCATGAGCAGCACTGGGTGTCACTTTCCTGTGCAGCAATGCCTTGCAAGCTAGGTATAGGTCTCCCCTATTCCCCAACTCATCTACAGTAAGGCATTGTCTATCAGCTAACCAGATCCTCATGTCCTGAAGCAAAGTTCTAAGGGCTTGTTCCCTCACCAAAAGGTCTGCCAGCCCTTCAGAAGTGGTGACCTGACATCCACTCACTCATCTATGAAAATAAGTGCTTTGTTAAGCAACATATTCACACATACACTTTCATCTGCCTTTCGTCTATGCTCACAAAACTTTTTTCCTATAAGCTTCAGGTGTTAGCTTAAAAAAATTCTAGCAAACAATTCTTTACAACATTATAATTTAAAAAGTCATTATCAGACAGTTTGGACAGAATAGTTACAGCTTTACCATGGAGTAAGGGGGTCAGGAACCATACCCAGGCCCCTTGGTCAACATTATACTGTTTACATACCCTCTCAAACATATGACTGAAACTATCAAAATTATCCCCCTCTGTAAATTGTGGAAGGAATTTACTCACCTTTGTTGCTTTTGGGGTTTGGTTACTCCCTTCCCCATTACCTCCTTGACTCTGGCGAAGAGTCAGCATCTCCTTTTCATGTTGCCTCTGCCTCTACTTCTCCTCATCTTCCAGATTTCTCAGTCTCTCTGCTGCTTCCAATTCCAAATGTTTGGCCTCCAACTCAAATCTCTTTATCTCCAGATGGATTTTTAAGTCCTCTGTGGAAAGGTTGAGATGTCCATTCTCTGAGAGTTCTACATCTCCACAGCCAGTCTGATCATCCTCCTGGTTGCTATTTTCGATGCAGCTGTGACTAAAGCTGCAATCATGACTGCTTTACTCAGGTTTCCATGCACCAGTCCTTTAGCCTGGCACATCTCAGCCAACTGGCTCCTTGTCAGCTTGCCATACTCCTCTGCTGACATGCTTGCCTGATCTCCCTGACTAACTAAGCTAACAAAAGAAATAAAACAATTGTGATATGAACTCTGAATGTTCACTGTGTGGCTGATTTGGAGTACAAACACACCTTCAGTGATAACTGTACACAAGCAACAGGAATTCAATAGCCACACCACTACATGGCAATTAATATGTGATATGGCTATCTCACCACTATCATCCAATTAATATTTGATGTAGATATCCCACCACTGCCACCAATTAATATGTGACACCCGTGCACCTGCCCAGTAATCAAGGAACCTCAATTCTCACCATTAACACCAGTGAGGGACATGCACATTGAGAGGAAGATAGGTACATACACAGTAAAGTACAATTTCCCTTAAGAGCACACAGAGATCACAGTCAGTCTGGCGCTGGTTTCTCCCTCTCTCTCCAGATCCCCAATAAGACTTCCCACTGGCACAGCTATAGGGTTAAGATCTTAGCTGAGTGGTCAAGCCAAAACCTCCAGCACCCTCTCTGTCCAACCAGTGCTTCGTGTCCCTTCCCAAGTAGCTGACACACACACACTTTGAGATTTGATTTATATACAAACACACAGACAATCTTGGGGAAGCCTGGCACAGGTTCTCAAGCTATGCCTCCTTCTTCCCAGACTATACGGTAGTACCACCTGCCACCAACCACCCTTGTCAGCTACTATAAGGCCCTTACCAAAGGGTGCCCAATCTTACTGTGTAATGTTACTATTATCCAACTGGTAAGTGTGACTAAGAATTGAAGGCTATTTAGGAGTGGCTTGTACAGTACCACCAAATACATGCAAGTACTCTATGAGCTTATATATCTCTACACAAACCAGCCACAATTAAAATATTTAAATATATTTAATAATAAATAATAAAAAAGACAATATTCAATAACTCAGCAAAATGACAAGAGAGTTCAGAATCATAGGAAATATTTTAAAACAACATTGCAGAACAGTCTCACATAAATACAGAAAACATCTAGACTATTATTGCTATATTCCTATCTATCTCTAAGCGATACTATGCCCTAATGTCTTACTTACAGAGCCAGGCAGATATAGATGAGAAGTGCTGAAGAGATGTTTACAGGTCCAGAACAAAATACAAAATGCACAGACTTTCTCTATGAGATAGTTCTTAAGTTAATAATGCACATTACTGCTGGGTCATCTCACATTACATCATTCTTGTCACCTCTGCTGATAGTTTCCAGGCTAACAGGAACTTAAAATTTAACATATTTCTATTAAAAATACTTATCTCTCAGAGGTTGACACTCATCTCTTAGAAGCTTGCCTGGAACTGGGAATCATAAAACTTAAATACGTTTACCCTTGAAACCTATAATTATCTCTAGCTCAAAAACAATAGAAAGAAACTCTAGCTGTAGACATTCTGTTTCTTAGCTGAGATAAACTAACTTTATACATATCATACAACTATTTACTTATTTTCTCAATGTTTGCAAGTTTATTCTGTATGTCCCAACTTCTGCTATGAAAACATACATTTGCACAGGCATATAGTCCACATATATGTTTGCTCTTCTCCAGCAGAGTGCACTGTGGTTACATTTTTGAAGCTCAGCACATAACGTATAGTTTAATCATAACATATAGTTCTATTACATTTGTAAGGCAAGCCTGTGGATCATAGTAATATTTACAAATGACATAAGATTATTTACAAAATTCTAACTAGCTGGGCTAGTAGCCTTCAAAGTAATCAGTGGCATGTTGTAGCACAGCATGCAGGAAATGATGTAGGATCCTGGATGTGGATGCCTGTGATATCCACAGCATATGCCCTGTTCACCTCTGAAAGCTTCCTGTAGATAATATTCTAAGTGCTACGCATACCTTAGTCCCCACAGGTATTGTTTCCCCTCAGTTTGCCGTTGCACTCAGTTGTGGATGACAGAGGTTGCAGAGTTTCTGTAGTGTCTCTCTAGCCTCCCTGTAGCACTCTACAATTTCCACATCATTAAACCAAATTAAGAAAATTGAGGAAAACGGTGTGGAGAATGAATACCAACAAAAATACCACAAGCGCAAAGTCCCACCTGTAAAATGCGGACACTAACTCCGGAAAGGAAGGTACACAATGCTGGTATAATGAATACCATGGATAAAAGTTTATTTAAGCTCACAAATTCATGGTTAGCTTTTCATCTACAGCACAAAGCAAAGTTTATCAGAATGAATATCCATGGTGTTCTATATACCAGGGTTGTGTGCCTTCCTTTCTGGAGTTGGTTTCCACATTTTACAGGTGAACCTTTGTGCTTGTGGAACTTCCACATCATGCAGACTGTAGTAAGTTAACAGGGGGTCTAAATACCCATCTCCTTTTTGGCCAGGGTCTATTTGTAGCAGCAGCAGCAGCATTAAAGACTAGTGCCTGTTGCATATACATATGTATAACATCAACTGCAGCCCCTAACAGTGTTTCCATGTAGAGTACCTTCAGTCATTGTATTCCGGTAGGTTTTGGAATTCTCAGGGAAAACCCTCACTGAGTCTACATGCTTGCTTTATAGCTTGCTAAATAGCTTCTCCATCTTGAATTGGTTTATTAGTATACAGTTCAGCTGCTTATACTCTAATTAGTATGTCACAATGTTTACCATGTTTGCTCGGCTCGACACACAGTGTAGAGCCGCTTACTGAATACAAAATGGTGTGCTACCATGTGTGCATCATGGTCTTAGCTTTACAGAATCTGCACCAATGTTTAAGTATACAACATTTTCAAATACTTGGGCCTCCATAGAAGCAGGAATAGACCTCTTCAAGGAGGTTGGTTGACTTTACCACCTGAGAACAGCTGGTCTATATGTTTTGGTGCCAGTTACATTTTGCCACACTAGAATGATTTATGACGTGAAATGTCTTTAGCTACACAATATAGTTCTATTCTCCAACAATAAACTGGCCAGTACTCCACAATATTCCCAAAGCCACCAGAATGTTCAACACGCTCAACCATTTTAAAACTGCAGCATCCATGTTCAAGGAAAGGCATCATCTTTTTGGATTAGGCCTTCTTACAACACCCAAATCAAAATACAAATACTTTTCATGTATTATAGTTGTCATGTTTCACCTGTAAATAAGCTTGTTTTGTAGGCAAACAATGATTGCTCCATTTTTATTTCTTTAGAGCAGTGACAAAGCAACTACTTTTGAAGCCCACTGTATATCAGTCATGTAATATTTGTCAATGAAAAAACTACTGGATAGTAATGGTTAAAGTGAAAAGTCTGTGCTCAATAATAGCTGGAAATCAAAACATATTATCTATAAGGTCTGCTGTTTCTGCCTCAACATCCCACTGCACAAATAAGTATATGATTTTTATAGTCTGTTGTTATGCATAATCATTTACAACCCCCTTTCTATCAATATTTGTATTCACTTTACCACCAATACATCACCTTGAGCAGCACAATGTTTTCTTCTCACATGCAATAACGCAGCTTCACTTTTAACTTTTTCAGCTTAATCTGGAGACAGCTTTTGCATATATTAGCTTCTCTAATCACCAGTTTGTTGTGTAATTCCACAACATAATGTTACAACACCAATAAATAAAAATAGATAAAACAGGTGTTCTAGTAAATGCTGGAATTCTAAAAGAGAGAAATTGCTATGTGGTTAGTGTACCCCAGAATTTTGGTCCTTTACCCATCAGTCTTGTCAACTTCAAAAATGTTACTATGTTAGATATTTATATTTTGGGACTGAAACTGGGAAAAAACGATATGTGAGAACTAAACTGTAGACAAACGGTGAGTAAACACATTAACAACTCATTCCTACCTATAGCACTATCAAGCTGTGTGCTGCTTCACTCATCTATATGAGTATATATATCAATTACATATCTATACATACTACTTGTGTGGGCTGCTTTATGTCATTCAAGCACTTGAAAGTCAAACCCCACATAATGCTTTTGTTTCACTGAAAAGTAATCACAATAGTAAATTCACAGTATTTAGATTCACAATTAAGTGGTTTAAATGTGAGAAAATTATTTAAGGTGAACAAACTGTTTTTCTTGCTAACCAGAAAATATTTTATTGTGTTTGTTTGCTTGCTTGCTTGTTTATTTATTTATTTACTTGACTTACTGCTCCAGGAAATTGTTGTCCAGCCTGCTGGCAGTCAAAATGTCATACCTCACTAATCGACTGTCTGCAGCTATTAATAAAAGGATGAGCAATTTGCAAATAATAGAGAAAATGCAATATCCACTGATTAGGTAAATCACTGGCTGTTGTGTTTTGTGATGGTAATGCACTGATAAATCCTGGACAAGGAAAAAGGTCCATGAAGCAGCAGACTTTCTGGACTAAAACTTCTCAGTAAGTATCACTGATGTTGGATGGACATGACAACAACAGGAAAACAATGTTAACATTTGAGGAACAAAGACCTACATTGCCAAAGCCATTTGGGCTGTAAGGAGGATTCCTGACTGAAGATGGCACTAATTTGTGTGCACACTAAGTCCATCTAAAAGATAAAGGAAAAAGGGAGACAAAAGTGTGAGTTCTGAGTAAAGGAGAGAGAGAGAGAGAGAGAGAGAGAGATAAGAACAGAAACCGAGACAGTATGTGTGTGTGAGAGAGAAAGAGAGAAAGAGACAATAGTTCCTGTTTCAACAAAAGTGGGAGGAAGCCAATGAGAAGGCAAAGCTTGTATAAGACTAACATTTTTGCCAGTCAGCATTGTTATGTCTGTTTAACGTGACTATCAGCCTATGCAACAATTCATTTATGAGTCTTGTCACCATCAGCATACAATTTTATAGTACTCCTTGACTATTACTTGTATTCAGTAGGTGGTATATTTCCTTCCAGTGATTCTGAACTATTTCTTCCAGTGAAGTATTAGAGCAAACTATCTATAGAGGAAACTAAACTCTTCCTGAAGATCCCTTCATACCCTTGTTGTAGCTCATATTTTCCCTACTGCTGTATTCACCTCTAAAATCTTACCAGGATACACATCTTTAGATGTACCTGCTACTACATCCTACCCCATCATTTCAGTAACTCTGTTAACACACAGTGCACAAACTTGTTCAGAATATAAAACATCCTCTAGTCATGACTTATTTAGGGGTCACACAATGAAATGTCATTCCGTTAGAAAAAAAAAAAACAGCAATGCATAGCCACACTAAAAAACTTACTATTGATGGGTGAGGATAACAAACTGTTTAACATAGTATGTAAATAAGCATGACAGGTTTACATCACAGGCTAATACCATGAATACATACATACTATATTGTTACATGATGCTGTTTTTGAAAGGAAACATATTCACTGCTAACACCCATCTTTTTCTGAGCTGTGCAGTTTTGCACCTTTTCTTTTTAACAGCACTGTATCTCAGCTGTGGTCTACTTATACAGTACAAATTCCACATCATGCTTCATTACTTTGTTGTAAACTGTCTCTTCATTCTATAGTGATGTACTCCCCTCTTTGAGTTCCCCTACTACTACACTCTATAGATAGATAGATATTGAGATAACATATACATACACATATCTATATCTATATCTTTCTGATAAGCCCTCCACAAAATGGCATAACCTCAACAGAGAAGAAAGACAAGCCTGGAAAGAACTCAGCCAAGATAAATCCCTCTGGATCATGAAGGCAGATAAGGGATCTGGGACAGTAGTGATGGAGCAGGAAAGGTACATTCAAATGCTTGAGTGATCGCTTACTGATGACCAGTTCTACAAAAAAAAAATCAGCATCAAGCAGGTTCAACAGCACTTTAAACAAATCGACAACCTCCTATTAGAACTGTACCTAAAGGATACGATCACGCAGGATGAAAAGGATTTTATGCTGGTCACAAAACCTAGACTTGGAAAATTTTTCAGAATCCCCAAGGTACACAAAAATCCTGACGATCCACCTTTCCACCACATGGTCTCGAACCGGAGGGCAAAAACTGAAAACATTTCTCAGTATGTCCACCACATCCTCAACCCGATTCTTCAAAGCAGCAAATATTACACTAAAGACTCTTGGGCATTTCTGAGTGATATCTCCAAACTTAGACTGGAAGGAGGGGAATATTTTTTGGTCACCTTGGATGTAGAAGCACTCTACAAGAACATCCCCCACACCAAAGGACTGACCCTTACCAGACAATACTTAAGCAGGCACTCTAGCCTGAGTGTGACTAAGATTAATACTGTATGCATGCTTACAGAAGCATTATTAAAGAATAACTTCTTTCAGTTCAATGGGAAAATTTACCATCAGCAGAAAGGAGTAGCCATGGGGTCTAAGATGACCCCAGCTTATGCGAACGTAGTCCTCAGTGCCTGGGAAATGGAAAAAGTTGAAACGCTTCCCGGTTTCAACACCATAATGTACAGACATTACATTGATGACATCTTCTTTGTCTGGAGGGTGGGCAGACCTTCCCTGAACAGCTTCCTAGAAACCCTCTTCCCTCTTCCGACCCTCACAGTGGGACACATCAGTACGGCAACCCAGTTTCTAGACATCCACCTTACAACAGACCCAGAAAGTGGCCAGTTTGACTCCAATATTTACTGCAAGCCCACCTTTAGGAATAATTATTTGGAGTTCAGCAGTCAACACCCACAATTCATGAAAAAGAACATTGTGAAAGGGCAGCTTATCTGGCTTTCCAGACTCATTTACAAAGATGAGGTTTTCTTGACAGAAGGATTCTACCTTAGAAATTTATTTTTAGAATTAAAATACCCAGAGCACTTAGTGGACAATCTCTTCCAAGAGGTTTTACAGCACAGGCACTCCAGGTATCCACCGATCCTGAAAACTGGCTTCACAGCAAGATCACCGAACAGACCGAACAAAAGGGACTGGGTGGCGAGTTTCCCACTGCCTATGTCCACTAACGTGTTCAGAATTAGAGGAGTCCTTATCAACAATTGGGACATCCTTGAGGGAGAGAAAGGCTTAACAACTGTACTTGGGGCAGCCATGTACTTTTGCTTCAAACTAAACTCTTCCCTAGATGTTCGTTTGAGAAAAACAAATGCCCATCCCCGCAGGAAGGGATAGCAACAGACCCTGAGATGTATGACTGTGGCAAATGCGTGGCCTGTGTTTTTGTATGAAAGGGCAACAACATCTCGTTCCCACACTGCAATAGAACTGTCGGATTTCATGACCACTTTGACTGCAACTCTAAAAATGTGGTTTACTGCGCTATTTGTGTACGCAGTGAAAGTTTTTATATAGGCAAAACCAACAGAAAGCTAAGTGACCGCATAAAGGAACACACCACAGCAATCCACAAACAGGACAGTTTGAATGCTTTAGCTAAACATAGCACACTCTGGCTGAACTTCACAGGCTTTAAGTTTATGGCATTAGAAAGAATAGCTGAGTTCATAAGAGCTGTGGACATGCTTTTGCAAGTCCGGGAGCTAAAATGGCAGATCGAACTTAGAGCAGATGTCAGCCTAGGTCTTAATGAAAGCCTAAACATCAAATGTGCCTTAAAATGGTCTAGAGATTGAAAGTACTGAAATGTGAGTTAACTTCATTTCATTAGATGTATCTCATATAGTATCTGAAAGTACAGAAATGCGATCTGACTGGGTCTTATAAAGATAAAAAGTTTTTTTTGTTTTGTTTTTTTTGTATATGACCCCACTTTGCACACGATACCTCAGGCTTCTTTCCAAGTTTCTGTTCCAGGTATACTTGTTGCACATGACACCAGTATGCACATGACACTACTGGATTCATATGGCACTCCTCCTGGCTAATTGATCTACCTTTTTAATGATAATGAAGATGCACACAGCACCTTGCAAGACTAGTGTTGTTACATTATTATTGGATAGAAACTGTTGTGTCAATTTAAATAAACTACTTGAAGTAATGTATTTAAATAATGTTAAAATGGTTGCTTGTATTAATGAAACGTAATTCTGAAGAAGTCTTGATATTAAAGAAGACGAAAGTGCTAAATAATAAAAGATTTGCTGGTGTTTTCCTTTTAATTCTTTTTGAATGCTTTTATGTCACGAAGTTCATTCTTAATATCTATATCTATCTATCTGTACATACACACTACTGTCCTCTTCATCTTTTTTGACATTTTCATACTTCTGACTGCTCCTGTATTTAACATTACCTTGATTTTTTTCAGAAAGTGGCAAACAAATAAACTAAACAAAATACAAAATAAAAAAGCACCTCTTCACGGTCAGGGCACTTTTACTGACAAAAATTGAAGTACTTTCATTCCAGGTAATTACATAACTTCCTCAGAAGAGTATGATGTAAATTCCTACCAATTAAATAGTTATAAAATAAATATTAATTCACAAACTGACCAGTCAACTGTAATTATAAATTATCATAAATGAAAATAAATTTTACTGCTTAAAAATCACATGAAATTCATTACTTTCAAATACTAATTAAACTCTTTATAATACACGAAGTACATTCATTCAAAACATAAAACATACTATATATATATATATATATCTAAGTTTACATTCAAAACTTAGAAACTGCATCAGTCGACCAGCATGTGGCCGATTGGCAGTTTTCAAGTCGGCAGAATGTCGAACCAAAATGTATCAACTGCACTTCACCGAATGGGTAGTGTAGTTCAAGTATTTGGGTTCAACAATGTGCAGGGAGATCGCAGTTCAGTGAGGAACAAGTAATTAGCCCATTTCCTCACTGTAGTGAGATCTCAAAATTGGTATATTTAATGTGCAGGGGGTAAGGGGGGTGCAGGGGGCACAGCACCCCCTGCACAATAGTAGAATTAATGTACCTTTGACTGTAGGGTGTAACGGTATGTTAATGTGCATAGCAGGAGGTGAATGATGTCACCTTCTGCTATGTCAAATACATCGAACTACTGATGTCAATGTATTCATTTTCGCCTTGATTGCTGTTTTGAAATTCCGAATTCAGCATTTTGGGTCGACATTCTGAATGGTCAACCAAAGTGGATTCAGAATTTCAATAGTAAACCATATATATATATATATATATATATATATATATATATATATATATAGACTACAAACAAAAATAAGATTAAATGTGTTTAAACACCTGCTGTCATTTTATTCAAAGTTTACCTGTTGTAAGTGTCAAAATACTGTTAATGGATACCTTCCCATTTAAACCTAAGGGTTGGTTGGTTCATAGGTTCATAGGTAGGTACTAGGCTATCTGCCTGAAGGCATTTATAAGCTTAGCCAGAATGTGTTCTCTTTCGTCACCCCCTTAGATTAGTTTCCTGTGCCTCTGTCCAGCAGAGCCACTGAAGTGATCCCCGGGGTAAACTTTCTGTTTCCCATCCACTCGTCAAGGTTTCTCTTGAAGAGTGTTAGCGAGGAGCTCTGCCTAATGTAGATTGGAATCTTGTTCCAAAGCATGGGAAGTCTCTGGGACAGGAATCTATCCCTCCAGCATGTCCTATTTATTGTTGTGGTGAGGTTTAGATGCATAGAGCATGTGGCTCGAGGGGATAAGGTTTTCTTTAGGTGGAGCATGTCCATCAATTCTGGTTTGCACATGGCCTTGTATGTCAGGCAGAGATCATCTCTGAATAGGCGGTATGCAACCGAGTACAGCTTGAATTTCTTCAGTTGAGCTGCATAGGGCATCTGTTTGAGGCCAGTGATCCTCTTGGTGAGGTACTTCTGTGGTCTTTCCAGCTATTGCAGGTATCTTGTAAGGTACATCCCAAATGGGGCGTTATACTCTATGATGGGTCTAATGAGTAATGAGTAGAGAGGCACAATGACCTCTTTTGATCTGGATGCGAACCCTTTTGTGATTAGGAGGGCCACATTGAAGGAATTTCTAACCACTTTGGCAATGTGATTATCAAAGGAGAGATTACTATCTACTTGGTTTCCCAGATTCCTTATTACGTCTTCTGTATTTAGGGGACAACCACATATGTGGTAGTTTGTGGGTACTTTGTTTTTTCCAAAGGGGATGACTATGCACTCTTTGGCATTTAGCTTGAGGCCATGGTTTTGACACCAGGTATCTGTCTCAGTGAGACCCTTTTGGAGGATGTCTGTGTCAGCTGGAGAGTCAATTATAGCCCCTAGTTTGCAGTCGTCTGTGAACTTGGTCAGCCATAGTCCTCTTGTGCTTGCCTGTACCTCTGAGAAGTATATGCTGAACAGGAGGAGTCCTAGGACTGAGCCATGTGGAACGCCACTTGTAACCAGTTTAGAGTCTAACCTAGCTCCCCCAACTCTCACCATGTGGGTTCTGTCCATGAGCCAGTTGGCAACCCATCTTGTGATGTAGGGGTTTATGTTCAGGCTGGTGAGCTTGCCTATAATACCAGAATTGGGAATGGTGTTAAAGTCCTTTGCGAGGTCTAGGTAGGCTGTGTGTACCACCTTTCCCTCATCTATAGCCTTGGTAACTGTCTCAAAGAAGTCCACCAGGTGTAGGAGGTATGATCTGACCTTAACAAAGCCAAACTGGGTAGGGTCTAGTGTTTGGAGGTTCCCAATGTCTCTGTTTATGAGTTCCATGATGATGCACTCCATAGCCTTGCAGACCAAGCTAGTCAGGCTTATAGGGCGATAGTTCCTGGGGTCTGTTGTGGCTCCACCTTTGTGGAGTGGAATAACCGTTGCTGTGTGCCACTCTATGGGTACGTAGTCTGTGGGGAGGCTGAGTTTGAACAGTGTGTTTAGGTGAGGGGTTAGTTCATCTTTGAGCTTGTGTAGGATGCAGCCTGGGACACCGTCCGGTCCCATTGATGCTGTGTTTTTGGCTTTGGAGAGGGCTTTTTTAACCTGAGTGTCTGTGGTTTCAGGGGCTCTACATTCTTCTGGTATGGTTATGGGCCCTTTTGGAGGTGAGAGGGGGGTGAAGTTTGCACTGAATCTGTCTGCCAGAATGTTGGCGATATTGGTCGGTTCAGTGTATTTTGTGCCATTCTGCACTAACTCTGAGCAGATCTGAGCATTGCCACTTAGATTCTTGACATAGCTAAAGAATGCCTTGTTGTTATCTTTGGAGTCTTTGGCAATTTTTCTTTCGAAGCTCGCCTTGGATGATTTTATGAGGCATCGTAGTTTCTTGCTGATACTGATCAGGGATGTCTTCCCTTCTTGGGATTTTACTCTTTTCTGTACTAGTTTCTGTACTAGTTTCCTCCTTCTATTGTATAGCTTATTTATGGCAGGGGTCCACCAGACTGGTTTCCTTTTCTTGGAGGAGTGAGCCTTGGTTTTGCTTGGGATAGCACGATCCATGCATTCTTGTAGATGCCCATATAATGCGTTAGTAAAGGATTTTGCAGCTTGGACAGCATTATCCTTTAGCATGGGGGCTTTGAAACTTTCCACCTCGGTCTTAAGTAACGTGAAGTTTGCTTTTGAAAAGTTTTTCACTGTGGTTTCATTGTCCGGGGTGGGGGCAGAATGTGGATATCCAGAGTGATTTGTTTATGGTCAGATCTAACCAGCAAGGGGTTGACCTCCGGTGTGGAACACCAGTCACCTATGTTGGTGATGACCAGGTCCAATATGTTGTCACCTCTGGTGGGAGTGTTGACCAGTTGATCCAGGGAGTTTGAGTTTATAAATTCTAGGAAATGTTGGGCAAGGGAGTTAGTACTTGAGTAGTTCTCCCAGTTAATGTTTGGGTAATTGAAATCACCCAATATTAGGGTGTTTGGTAGGACCTTTATGTTTCCCAGTGTTTTCAAAAATGTAAATGGGGGTCCTGGGACATGGTGAGTGATCTGTAGCAAGCTACAATTTGAATTGTAGTTTTGCCCATTGTTAGTTGTATGTGGGTGATATCTGAAGCATCGTGCTGTGCCACTAACCTGGAGGTGTGGGTATCCTTGATGAATATGGATACATCCCCACCATTTGTATTTTGGTCTGGGTTCTGTGGCCGAAATGTATGGTATGAGTTGTAGCCTGGTAGTGCTGGGGTGCTCTCTGGAGCCTTAAACCAGGTTTCTGTTACTGCACATATATCAATTTTCTCCATACTGAGGAGTGCCTCGAGTGCGTGCATTTTGAGGTTTAGACTGGCACTGAATAGCATTACCCTCTGTTTTTTGTTAATTGTGCTATTTACGGCAGTGGGTTTGTCTTTTGAGCCTTGCCTAAAAAAGGCACTATGAGGGTGGCAAGAGCCTTGACCAGTATTCGAAAGCCTAAAGGTGACAGGTGTAAGCCATCTCTAGCAAAGCAGTGTGGCTTGTCAAGCATGTCATCCCAGGTGGACAGACACTGGATCCCCTTTGAATGACACCAGAAATGTAGCCAGTTGTTGAAATTGATAATTTTTTCTTTATACAGTTGTATCATTCTTGGTGAGGGCAGGATGCTACTCAGGGTCAGAGTCACACCAGCCTGGGCTACGTGATCAGAGAGCTCTTCCATGTCTCTTTTCATGTAGTCTAAGGAGGTACAGCTCAGGTCATTCACACCAACATGGACAATGACAGAGTCATATTTGTACTTGTTCTGGAGTGACCTGAGTACTTGTGTTATGTAGTGGATCCTGGCACCCAACAGGCACCTAACAGTAACCTTCTCCTTATTCAGCCTAGTGAGTGGGACGTCAGTGTGTCTGACTATAGAGTCACCTATTACTAGTGTGTTGGGTATGTTATTTTGCCTTAAGGGCTGTGATTGCATGGCACACTGGTTTTGTGAAGTATGTGTTTCATGGTTTGTGTTGAGGGGTGGAGGTTGCTTGGATGTCTGCTTTGGAGGTCTCTGTTGCTTTTGCATATTTTTATTTAGAGCATCCGAGTATGATTTCATGTATTTATGTGTGTTTTTTGCCGGTGCTGGTTTAATGGGTCTATGTGAGACTGGTGGTTGATGCAAGTATTTCCCTTCTCCTCTTGACTGTCTGATCCAGTCTTGGGTTGAGAGAGCTTAGCCGCCAGTTTGGCTGTATAATTGCATCTCTCGCATGTATTAGTGTTTGGTGGTAGGAGGAGAGGGTTGTTTGTGTACATGAGGCAGTTGCAACACTGCCTCAAAATGCCCAGATTCACCAGTTGGACTGAAGAGTTCACCTTAAACTGCCCTTTGGATATGCCTGCATAGGTACAGTGAACTGTTTTACTGATTGGCTGGTAAGGTCGAATAGAGAGCCTTGTCCTTCTGTACAATATAGGGGGGGTCTAGTGCTAGGATTTATAAGTGCTTGCTATGAGTTTTGAGCAAGTGCCGGGCTGAGAAATGAATGGCTTGAGTACTTAAGTTGGAAGTTTGTCTAGTTCCAAGGGAAAAATTGAAGAGGAGACTTTGTGGAGCCGGGAATAGTTATACCCTAGCTAGCTGGTGCTGCCCGGCATGCAAAACCGAGCAAATGCATTTTTTATAGCAGGGAAATGAAAAAGAGAGAAATTAGCCCAAAATGGCCAAAAAACTACTAATTCCTGGGCTGAAACGACTCCTCCAGAGACAGATAGGCTGCTCAAAGCTCCCCTCTCTCACAGGTGAACAGAGAACTTCCTTCTATCCAAGTGAAGTATGGGCAAACACAGAGATTTGTAACACAGCCCTGAATTCAGCATTAACCTGAAAACTGGACTATATTAGCTTAGAAAGGCGGGAAACAAGTATTTTTTATCTGGTTTTTTGGGGGGGTTTTTTCAGAAAATAAAGCAGATACAATCAAAAAAACACTTTAAATGCACAGAAAAGGATACTTATTGATATATATCTCAGATCAGAGTTGTAGTCAATGCCCCTAGTAATAAAGTAGGAAGAAACACAAATACAGTAAAAGCAGATGAATAAAGTGCATTTTTATATATAGAAAACCGAAAACAAACTGATTTAAACAAGTTACCCAATTAACCAGAAAAAAGCTCAAAACTGAGCCCTGTTCAAACAGTCTTCAATCAGACAAGTTTAAACTGCACACTCCTGCCACTAGGGTGCAGAGGAACCTTCTCCAAAAAAAGATGGTCTGGATCAGTGCTCAAGTTATACAAACATAGCTAGAGTCAGCAGGCCTGAATCTGGTCTATGCTACAGCAACAAGGCACACTAAATTCAGAAAGAAACAGTTCAAATAAGCAGGCCAATAAGCCTGTGACCAGAAATTCCACAGCTCAGAAGGGCAGAATCCAGCCTCTCCTCCCACAAGAGTGCAGACCACAAACCTTCTTATAATTATATATAATTATTTTTGTTTCTGCAAAGTTTGTTTCGCATTCTATATAGGAAAAGCTAACCGAATGTTGAAGGATGGAATCCTTGAACATCACAGGGACGTGCGTAACAGCAAAGAAACTAGTGCACTTGCACAGCAGGTTTTGAGGGAAGGGTTAGACCATGAGTTCCATAACTAGTGCACGTGCACAGCATGTTTTGAGAGAAGGGTTAGACCAGGAGTTCCATTTTTTTGTCATTGAGCATATAGGTGTAAATAACAGAGATGGAGATTTTTGTAATAAAACTGAAGAATAGAACAAAAGTGGATTATACGTTTACAGGCTGATAAGCCCCCTGGTCTAAATAATAAAGTTTCATTAAAACCTTTTCTAAACTCTAGATGCTTGAAACATTATGTTTCTGATGTGTGGATTCACAAAGACATAATTGTATATATATATGTACTCTGGAGGTCTCTGTGGCTTTTATTCTTAATTGCTTTTAATTGTTTCAATTATGCTAGCTTGATTGTGCCTATATAAAGGATATGCTTTCTGTTAGCAACTGAAGTCTGATGAAGCGGTTATGCTGAACCGCGAAAGCGCTTACTTTTGGTCCTTTTAACAATAAATATACATTTTATTTACCTGCCGGGAGTGACCGAGGTTTCTATTTTTGATTATTCTTATTATTTTTTTTTACCTTTATTGGTCACTTTCCTTGTGGGAGACTGTTTTTATTTCCTGATTTAAACAAGTTACCCAATTAACCAGAAAAAAAGCTTAAAACTGAGCCCTGTTCCAACAGTCTTCAATCAGACAAGTTTTAACTGCACACTCCTACCACTAGGGTGCAGAGGAACCTTCTCCAAAAAAGATGGCCTGGATTAGAGCTCAAGTTATACAAACATAGCTAGAGTCAGCAGGCCTGAATCTGGTCTATGCTACAGCAACAAGGCGCACTAAATTCAGAAAGAAACAGTTCAAATAAGCAGGCCAATAAGCCTGTGACCAGAAATTCCCAGCTCAGAAGGGCAGAATCCAGCCTCTCCTCCCACAAGAGTGCAGACCACAAACCTTCTTAATGTAGAATAACTGTCCTGAAGCCCAAGTACTTAAACCAAAACTAATACACTTTTAGAATAGTAGACACTGAGACAATGCAGTTTTCTAAATTCCAAATAAGCCTCCCAATCCTGCCCACCTCACATTAGTATGAACCTTTTCCAAAACAAAAATAAAAATTTGTTAAACCAAACAAAAACTCTATGAAACTGGGCAAATCTGGGTGCAGTCCACGACAACAAGAAAATACAGTCCAAAAAATCGGTGCACGCAGGAAAACACGTAGAAGGACACAGGTAAATAAAAATGAACGTGTTTATTACATCAAAATAAAAGGATAAGTGCTTTCATGAAAATGACTACTTCACTTCATTAGATTAACCATCGTATAAAATGAAGCCGTATAAATGCTGTCAAATTGGCCAATCACACTACATCAATTTGACAGACTTACCTTACTCACAGAATGAGATAAAGCAACATGACATACAAAACTATACTGAAGCAATTAACATGATATGGGTAGCATAATGTGGATTTAAAAAAACAGAGCCTATATACATATAACATATAATATATAACAAAACACTACACAGATAATCTAAAAAGCCTGCATGTTTTCAAAACAGGTTTAAGAGGAGCATGTTCGTTCAAACCTAACCCTTTATGGGCCTGCATCCTAATGATCCATTCAAGCATCAGAGATTCAATCCAATTCCTCACACCCCCTAGCCTCAGTGTTTTGTAAACCCTATCTATCACATGAAATTTAAAGTGATGTATCTCTCTCCCCTCTCCATTACACGCTTAGCTAATGCATTAGAAACATACTTAATATTGATTGAATATAAGTGTTCCCGAATGCGTTCTCTAAACCTACGACTGCTCTTACCTCTGTAGAACGAAAAACATTCTACACAATGGGCTAGATAGATCGCATCCTTGATGCTACAATCTGCTGATACTTTAATGTAAAACCTCTGACCAGTATCATGATTGATAAAAATATTGATGATCTCTATATAAGTGCAATACCTACAGTGTCCACAGGGGGTAGTGATACCTCTATTGCCAGTCCTGTCCCCATTACTTACCCAGTCAGGATAACAGAGCAGTCTCTCCAGATTTTTCTTGTTCTTAAAATTAAAAGCTGGTTCCTCTCCTACTATACTCCTAATCCTCTCATTTGTAAGCAGGACTGGCCAATTTTTTGTAATAACCCCTATTACATCATGTACATTGCTGCTATATTGTATAGGGAGACTAAAACACTTAGGTACTCCAGTTACAGTATGTGGATGCTCACCACGCCGATCATGGGAAAAATATGGTCTCATGCTACCAGATCTAAGGATAGTACTAAGTTCCTGTCCTTGATCAGTCTCCCCCTTCTTATATCCTCTCTCTTCAAAGCAGTATCTCAAAGTGGCCAACTCTTTATTGAACCCCACATCCTGTGCATTCAGTCTTGACGCTCACATCCCTTGACCTTTAACAACATTACAAAACATAAATGGGGGATGTATACTCATTCTATGTAGAAAGGAATTTCTGAACAATGTAAATCATCTTTATTACCTGTCCACAACATGTCATGTACAATGTATATATGTTGTGGACAGGTAGTGAAGATGATTTACTTTGTTTTTTTAGATTACCTACATAGTACCACATCCTTCTTGAGGTTCTCTATAAACTATTCAGTTACTGAAATAGAGTTCCTGGATGTGAAGGGTGTTAGATTACCAGATATGTCCTTTGACACTCAAGTTATTTAGGAAAGAATGTTTCAGAAACTCCTCAACTGAAGAAACTCATATTACTTGTAATATTAATGAAATGACATTGTGAACAATAACCACATTTGAACATACCCCAAGCAGGGTCTCTTTCTCTTCTAGTTGTATAGCTATTGGACCAAACTGTGACTTCAAATTCTTACTTTTTCTGTAAACAAAACAGAGCTTATTGCCTACCTTATCTCCAAACTAAAAAGCATCAGAAACTCCAGTCCAGTTTCTATCTAGAATTTCTCTTATTCCTTGTGCTTTGTTGCCATACATTAATACCACTGATGTACTATGATCCATTGTACTAACCTACTTATTCAAATTTGCCTCAGGAAATTTGATAAGGGGAAGAAACTTAATATATGTACTAGCTGTGACCTCTGATGCAAGTTTCTCCAGCATGTTTAATAGATCATTTCTCTCCAAAAACGTCTTTTTGATAGTGCTAATTTCTTTATTAAAACCATTATCACTTGAGACCATTCTTGAAAGCCTTATCATTTGCCCCTTAACTAGATTTGACTTATGCCATTGGAAGTATTGCATGATGTAATGCAAAATACTATCTGAATAGGTGAGCTTCCTATAAATTGTGGACTCAAAAGTCTCACTGATAATATTTTTAAAAATCCAAAAATTAGTTTTACAATCATGAATAGTATAAGAAAATTAAAAAAAAGATGTTGCACTGTTAATGTAACCCATAAATACATCAAATTCCATCAGATTTCTGCTCCACAAAATAAAAAATATCATCTAAATATTTCAAAACATGGTTAGTTTCCCACCACCATAGAATAATGGTGGCAAGCATTGAGGCCACTGCTGCCCCCATCGCAACACCCTTAACTTGCCTGTAATACTCTCTTTCACAAAAACACAACATTGTTGATCAATACCAGTTTCATAAGTGAATCAAGCATTTAATATCATTAAAAGGAAGTTGGTAATGTTCAGACAAGCCTTTCAATAACCACTGTAGTCTCTCAACATGTGGAATTCCTAAAAATAGATCCTTAATATTGATAGTAACGAAATAACAAGATGCACTGAAGGCCATCTTGCCCATAATCCTCAAAAAATGCTGGGTATCTAGTAGCACATGAGAAATAGTATCACAAAAATTGTTGAGTCTATGGTCTACATACTTAGTAATTGATTCTGTCTGGGGTCCTGCTGCTGCTGCAACAGGTCTCAACAGTTGATCAATCCACAATTTGTGCACCTTGGATATGCCAAAAATAGCTGGCATCATTCAATGTCCTTGCATTCACTGCTTCAGGATTCCCTGCTGTGGAAGCCAGGCATCAGCCAGTCTACTAAAGCCTAGTGTTGCTTTAAGGTACACCGATCATCACCTGTACGCTCCTCCTGTGGCATAGGGAATAAAGTTGACTTGTGGATGTACCATCCTCAGAACTTCATTGCTGTCAGACTGAATGCCTAATGTCATTTCTGCCAGTTTGATGCATTTTCATTCTCTAGCGAATGCCTATGTCTCGTTTCCTGAAGTCTGAGCCAATGCAGATAAGTACCCCATTGAGGTTTTGTTTTTTCATGGCATTTTTGTTGCTGTTAGTGGTTAATGCCATTCAGGAAGGGTAAATGCCAGTGTAGGAGACAGATTCCCTATAAAGACCGCCATAATAAGTCTCTTTTTTTGCCTAGTAGTTTCTCACGACCATATGACCTGTTTGATTTGTCAGGCTTTCTTACCGAAAACCCTTTACAGTAGGCTTTCTTCCCTTTCTTTGTATCTTGAGACCCAGAGCCTTAACCTTCTCACTAAAGATACAATGGAGGGAACTTCCTGCCCTGAGGGTCAGCTGTTAGGAAACATGAAGGTGAAAAAAATAAGACCAGGATCTTCCACTGTCCAGCCTCTACTGGGTATTTCTCTTGAGGTTGGTGAGAACCTGGAGGCTCACCCAACTTTGTTGTCGGATTCCTCTGCTGTGACCAGGATGGAGGCCAGCAAGGATCCAGCTTGCAGCACATCCAATGAGGCTTTGTAGGTGTCCATTTCAGACATTTAGGGGGAACCAACGCTGATTATTTTTAAGGGGCCTAGTGATGTTCTTCAGATTTCAGTTAGGGAAGAAGTTCCTACTATGGTTATTGAGTGCTGTCCTGGATCAGAGCCTTCTAATTAATTTTTATAGGGTGGACTATCCTTTAAAGAAGAAAAAAAAAACTAAACATGTTTCTCCTGCTCATAGGGATCCACAGAGTGAGTGGCAGCCTTTACTTAAGATTGTTTAATGCTTTGGTGACATTAAAACCTCCTCAGAGTGTTTCTGTTCCAGCTTCCCCTTGGTGTTCTACTCCCCTTAAAAGGCCCAGGGAACAGGATTCTTCTGAGGAGGAGTCAGATTCTGATGAGGAATCCCTGGCTTACTCTATCCAAATGTCTTCTCCTTTGGACTATGGGTCAGAGGAGGAGGAATCTAATAGCCCAGATACTCCTTTTGAAGACATTTCCTCTTTGGATACAATTTCTAGGATGATGAATTTTTTTTTAATGGGATTGTGGTCAGGTGTATGACATCCAAAATTTGTTCATCATCAGGGCTATTGACATTTGAATATTTCATCAAGGACCTATACAAGATGCAATTTTTGACCTAGGGTTCCATTTATAAGTGCTTTATGTCAAACTGGGTTATGCAGAGATTATTTTAGCTGTTATTTTTTGATGTTGTAACTACATATTTTGTTTTTTACAGGCTGGGTTCTTCGTATTGACATTTGGCCATTGCAATTATATCTTTTGAGTGTGGCTATCATTGAACAGTGAATGGACATTTCAGTGTGAACTATGAATGTTTTACTGCCTTTTAAGAGTGGCATGGAGGGGGGCAGTATCTGATATTGGATGCTGCTACTATAAATCAGGTCTGTTTCGCCACATGTGCTTGATCGAAACTAGAATCTGGACAGTTTGTATGTTTTATCATTCAGGCCTGTTTAATCTTGTTCAAACATTAGGGCTACACATTACCCAAATATTGAGTTCTATGTATCATAACCAATATAATCTGATGGTATATATATATTTTTGATAATTTTTTGACAATTTAAATGCACTAATTCATTGCAATCATATTGTTATTTATTAGGAACCATCAGGTGTTTATTTCCAGGTTACGTCTCTGTAGGTCAGGTTAGGGCCAGTTAATATTAATTTCAGTGGGATTCTGAATGCATGTTATCCCTCCGACCCAGTAGTAATTCAAGTACCTTGCTTTGAGAATAGTTTATTGGGGCATTATATAAATTTTTGGGAATTTTTGCATCTCTTTCTGCATCAGCAGGACCTTACCCTGGTATACTATATTGAACATGCTTGGGTAGACTAAGGGCTCTGGTTAGGATTATTCACTTGATTCATTAATCAGCACTTATTATGTGTTCTTTGGCAACTTATAGGTGACGATTATTATTGTTTATCAGATTCCTGCCCAATAGGTAAATTTGGATTATTTTCCATCTTTAGTGCAGACTTTTCTTTAAATGGTCCGTATGTATGACTTTATTGAATGGTGATGACAACCCTGTCAATTAGCTGACAAATTCTGACAATACTGTGCAAATTTGAGCTCCTCATAGGGTCTTATTTTGACCCTTTGATCTGCAAATTTTGGTGGGGGTTCATTTTGTTGAAGTTAACACTCTTTGAGGTATTCCAGCAGTGTGGTCCAATGTTGTTCTTTTTACCAGTCACAGCAAGGGCTATTATTGTTCGGTCTTTATTATCAACAGCACAAGTGGACATAGCATTGCTCTACAGGCATAAAATTTTTTTGGTGTCTTTTTGGAATTGAGAGCAAGGGCTATTATTGTCCTTCTTGACTAAAACATAATTAGATGGTTGGTTTATGTACCATTCTGAACATAGCATTGTTGTGTTGGTTATAGCTAAGGCCCGTAGGAGGCTTTTTGAAAATTTTAGTGAGTGGTTATTGAACAATAATGTTATATACTGCTGGGCTGAATACAAAAGTTAACATTTCTTTTGTTGCAATTTGACTTTATGTCCCACCAGGAACAGCAGTTCTGGTATTTTATTTATTGATCAATAGGTCAACTGATTTAAATTCAATTTACTGATAAGATTTTCTGCCACATCTATTGCCATGGACTTGTCTCTCCATTTTGAGGGGATTGTCAGCCAAGGATGACTTAGGTGTTTTTGGCTTGGGCACTTGCACTGATACACATAATAATCCTATCCCCATAACTATGGAGGCTTCTTGTGAAGCACAGTTTCAGAATTTAACCAAACAAATGAGGTCTGTCAGAACCAATGTTTGGCATGCAAAATTATTCAAGGCCTATTTGGCCTAAGATATGGCTCCACGGGGCCTGAGGGTTCGTCTTCAGCCTTTGGTGGACAAAATTGATAGTGAATTGACTGAACATTGGGTGTTTGCCCACCAACAAGCATCAATGGGCTTTGTTAAAATCCTATCAGCTTATTATGATAGGACCATTGAAACAGATATGGTGGAAGTCACCAAGCTATGTGAGATTACCAAAACATATGAGGGATAACCAGCATACCAAATTTGTCTCAATAAATTAAGAAAGGACTTGGTCAATTTGGAGCAATATCTCAAATCTAAGAAGATGAGAAAATTTCAGAGGGACCTAACAGATTATGAAAAGGGAATTCAATTTAGTAACATGAGTAAACAGGTTAGGTTTAATGATACGGTCACTAAAGGGGGTAAACGTAAGAGACCCAGATCAATCCTGAAAAGAGCTACACAGTCCAGTTCCAATTACAAAACTTCTGGTGATGATTCATCATCTGCAACAGACCCCGGCACACAGCACTATGGAAATTCACCCACAGCTAAAAGAGCCAACCCTTTAGACAACATCAGGTCAGGGGGGGTAGGAAACATACAAAGAATAGCCAATATCGATGGCCTACTGGAACTGATGACTCGGATATAATAGATAAGAATAATGTTTTAAACACTTCCAATGTATCGTTGTCTGATACACAAATAAAAGTATTAAACAAGGGACTCAACTTTATTCCTATTTTTTATGTGTCAGAAGACAAGCTGGCTCAGAATGTTATTGCCTTCTGTAGATTATTAAATCTAAGGATGTTTTTCAAGGACTCCAACAATGTTGCATCTAGTGACAGATTTCAATATCATAGGTCCAAATTTACACCCCCTATCCACCTCCATGTGTTGATGTTTCAAACTTCTGTATTGAAAGACTTACATTACAATTTCAGGAAACATATGTGTAAAACTAACAACTTCTCAAAGATCAAAACAGTAGCCTTACAACAACTGATTGAGAACAGGGACTTGGTTATTTTACCTGCAGACAAGGGGGGGGGGGGTGGTGGTGGTCATGAACTGGATACAGTATAATGAGGAAGCATTGAGACAACTAGGGAATGGACGCTCTTATGCTTGCATCCCCTTAGATCCTACCTTCAGGTTCAGGAAGGAAATTGACCAATTTCTGAGGTCAGCTAGGGAAGAAGGTATTATTTCTGATCAGGATCAATGCCATCTAATGGTCACGGATCCTATTAATCAATACATATATTTTCTTCCCAAAATGCATAAGGACCTGAACCATCAGCCAGGTAGACCTACTGTCTCGGGTAGGGGTTCCTTGACAGAACCCCTATCCCAATTTCTTACCAGACATTTGCAACCTTTACTGAGGTGGGTAAGATCTAGATTGCAAGACACCCCAGAGTTTCTCCAAATCATTGCGGACACCCAATTAAAACCAGGGTGGTTACTCTGCACTCTGGATGTCTCCGCCTTATATATACCAATATTCCCCATTGGGCAGGTATGGATGCCCTGGAGTATTGGTTGCTGAGGTCTGAATTCTACTCTCCAGGTTTCAATACTCTTCTCATTGGGCTTGCTGAACATGTATTGACTAAGAATGTCTTTTACTATCAAGACAAATGTTATTGGCAAACTCAAGGGATGGCCATGGGGGCATCATTTGCCCCATTTTACGCAGATTTGTTCATGGCCTATGTGGAAGAGGTTTTGATCTATGATAATACTCACAATATATACGTGGATGAAATCGACATCTGGAGAAGATTTTTGGTTGATTGCTGGATGGTATGGAGATTTGATGTTATATATCTAAGGGAATTTGTAGAGTACTTGAACGATAATAAGTGGGGTATTAACTTTACAGCTAATTATCATTCCCAGAGTATTACATTTTTAGATGTATTAATTACGAGGAATGGGGATCATACTCTAGCGACACAGGTATATCGTAAGTACCCCCAGTACAATTCCCTTCTCCGTGCCTCCAGCTATCATCCACCCCACATCTGCAGGAACATACCCAAGTCCTAGTTCCTCAGGATCAAATGTATCTGTTCGGAGAATAACACATATGAACATCATAGGGAGGAACTTATTTCTAAATTTAAAGATAGGGGTTATGCTATGGGGCATGTCCTAAGTGCTAGTAATACTGTCTCCACTATGGATAGGTGGGAGACTTTACAGTATAAAAAAAAATCAGGGAAAAACCAAGCAGTCACTTGTCTAGTGACCACCTATGGCAGAAATATGGATCTTCTACTCAATAGCATGCAGAGACATTGGACTATAATACAGGCTGATGAATATTTTTCCAGGATTTTGGGTGACAGGTGTCTGTTCTCATTTTGTAAGGGTAGAAACGCTGGTTTCCAGCTGAGCCACGAGAAGCCCCAATAATCTCAATCAAAAAACACTGACCGGGGACCCATTAGTAGGTTGTGTACCATATGGCCACTGTACTCATTGTAAGAATGTTAGCAAAACATAGGACTTTACTAGTCATAATACAAGTAATATTTTTGACATTCGTTTTTTTGCTAACTGTGGGTCTGATTGGCTGGTTTACCTAGCTATCTGTACCTGCTCTGCATTCTATGTAGGTCAGATTTCTAGACCACTGAGGATCTGTATTTCTGAACATCTAAGTGAAATCAGGAACAGAAAACCTAGGAATGCCTTATTTAAACATACTAACAAATACCCCAGTGCAGCATTTAAATTTACAGTTATTGATAAAATCATGGACAATAGGGCTATTAAAGCAGGATGGCACAGCCTTTTAAATTCGAAAGAAAAGAAATGGATTATAAAATTGGGTGCATTATTTTCACCTGGTTTAAATGAATGTTTGTGAGGAACCAACGGTTGATGGTTATGTATTCACATGCATAGTATTTAAATGTGCCTAACATTACTCATTTTATACACTGAGGAAGTCTAAGTTATAGTATTAGCCAAAACTGGTTTGTTGCTTTGGACTACCTATGTATTTTATAGGAGTCTATTAAACTCACAGTTTTGCCATTGTCTGCTGACTTCGTTTTTTTGTGTTCAGGTGTATGACATCCACAAGAGGTACTATGAGTTGCTACAGTTAGGAGCTCCAAAAGATTCTGCTGTTCATTCTGTTTTGGATGCTTTGTCAGATGCTTTTTCCAATGCCTCTAAAGCTCCTGAATCTCTGCCCCCTGCTCCCATGAAGCCTAACATGTTTTATAGGGTGCCTGAGGATTGTAACTTTTTGTACAAATGTCCTACTGCTGACGCCTCATTGGTGTCTGTAGCCTCTGACAAGCCTTCTCAGTTGCTTCCTTCATCCAAATTACTGCTAAAGACAACAGAACCATGGAAAGTCTAGGTAAGAAGGTTTATACCTCAGCTACTCTGGCTTTTAGGGCTATTAATTATCAGACCCATATGTCCAGGTATGTGTTGGCTCTCCTTTCTCAGGCTTGTCAGCTTATTTCTGATCTCACTGACTCTGAGGGTAAAGCTTCTGTTCTTCCTTTATTAGGGAATTCCTCTCAAGTGGTTCATCATTCCATCAAGTGTAGTTATGATGCAGCAGATGTTTCTTCTAGGGCTGCTGCTTTTGGTTCAGTGATGATGAGGAATTCTTGGCTTAGGCTCCAGCTTTTACCTCATGATATTAAAGCTAAGTTGATAGATGCTCCTCTTGCTAATAAATTTTTGTTTGGGGAAGTAGCTGCTGGTTTAAGTCCTTTCAGGATTAGGGGAGGGCCTTACAGAAGCTTAAAGATGTGTATGTTTCTCGTGTGCCTAAATTCCAGAGGAACTTCCCCAAAAACCCAGCCTTTGTTCTCAAGCAATCTCACCCTCCTACTAAGGGTAAAAAGAGTGGAAAGTGGGCTCCTCCTGCTAAGGCCACTCAGACTTCAGGGGCTCAGAAGCTTTCCTTTCCTGATAAACCAGGTTCTGTATGGCTATCCATCTCTTTCCAGACAAATTTCGCTTTCTCTTTGCCTTTCTCTTTCTCCTCCTGTTTGGCTTCAGATTACTCAGAATTCTTTGGTTCTGTCCATTATTTTCCAGAGGCACTTGATGGTATGGAAATCCTGTCCTCCTTTTATGGGTATTCCTCAGCCTCCTTGGAAACAACTTCCTTTTCCCTGGAGGTCCTTCAAGATCTTTTGTCTCAGGGTACTATTCAAGAGATGCCTATGTCCCAAAAGGGGAAGGGGTTTTACTCAAGAATGTTTCTAGCGCCCAGAAAAGCGGGTACTTGGAGACCAATTCTAGACCTCTCTCATCTAAATACTTTCTGAAGGTGCCCACCTTTTGGATGCTGCCCCTTCAGACTCTGTTTCCTCTTTCACTCCCTCAAGCCTATATGGTGTCTCTGGATCTCAAGGATGCTTATCTCCATATTCTGATAAATCAGCATTTTCAGTTCTCTGCTTTACCCTTTGGCCTTTTTACTGCCCCAAGGGTATTCACCAAATGCCTCACTCCTGTGATTGCTTTTTGCAGGTTTCAAGGGATTCAGATATTTCGTTCCCTGGATGACCTGTTGATTCAGGCATCTTCTCCAGAGATTCTTTTGCAAAATCTTCATTTTCCCATCTCCATTCTTCAGAGCCTGGGGTTTACAATAAATTTCAAAAAGTCTTTTCTGACTCCTTCTCAAGGTCATGTCTTTCTGGGTTGCAGGATTCAGACAGTGCCTATGCTAGCATCCCTGCCTCCTCTAAAGGCCTTAGCTCTCATCTCCTTCTTTCAAGCTCTTCTTCCTCTGGACTCCATTACAACTAGGGAGTTTCTGAGAGCTCTGGGTTTCATGGAATCCACCATTCCTATGCTCCCTCTTTCCAAACTCCACATGAGAACGTTTCAGTGGTTTCTGAAGTCAGTCTGGCTTCAACATGCACATTCTCTAGACTTTGTAGTTCTTTTTTTTCCTTGTCTCAAGAAGGAACTTCACTGGCGGCTCCAGCAGTTGTTTCTAAATCCAGGGCTCCCTTTGCATCCCCCTCTTCTCTCTCAGGAATTGTTCAGAGATGCTTCAGGTGTGGGTTGGGAGCAACATTTGGCTCCCTAAGGGTACAGGGTTGTGATCACCTTTTCAGAGGAAGGAGCACATCAAATGTCAAAGAGATGAGAGCTCTTATACCAGCCTTCTGGCTTTTCATCCTCTTTCCTCTCCAGGGGCTCTGAAGATATTTACAGACAACACCACAGTGATGTGGTATATAAACAAACAGGGAAGAACAAGATCTTACCTTCTTTGCCAGGTAGCACTCCGGGCTTGGAATCTTGCTGTCAAGTATCAAATGACTCTTCAGGCAGTTTACATCCCTACAGGTCAAAACATTGTGGCAGACAATCTGAGCAGGTCCTTAACTCAGTCTCATGAATGGATGCTTCACAGGGACGTGTTTCTGGACATTGTCCACAAATGGGGTACTCCAAACATAGATCTATTTGCCTTCCCTCTGAACAGACAACTTCTTCTATTTTTTGCCAGAGTCCCAGGTTCTCTGGTGTGAAAGGTGGATGCCATATCCTTTACTTGGAAGGGGATGTTTCTTTATGCATTCTCTTCCCTTCCTCTCATTCCTAAAGTCCTGTTCAAAACTTGATAGAATGCTTCCAAAATCTTTTTGGTGACTCCCTTTTAGCCACAATAGCATTGGTTCCCTCTACTTCTGCATTTAGCCAAGGGCAATCATCACAGGTTACCTCACAGGGTGGATCTACTCACACAAGACAAGGGATCTCTCATCCATCCCCATCTGTCCACTATTCAACTGACACTGTGGGTGATAGGATTTTGATTCCACACAGACATCTTTTTTTCTGAGGACATGCTGAAGGGCCTGCAGGAGGCCAGGAAACCTACTATTAGGAATTCCTACTTATCCAAATGGAAGAGGTTATCTAGTTGGTGTTGTTCTCATAACCTGGACCCACTTACTGTGAATCCTCCTTTGGTTTTCTCTTATTTGTGTGAGTTGCTCAATGCTGGTCTGGCCTATTCTTCTATTAAGGCCCACTTATCATCGCTCTCTTCTTGTCTGCCTTTATCTCCTCCTCTGGCTTCTAGATTTGAAGTTAAACAGTTCCTTAAAGGTGTCCTTCATATGAGACCTCCAAGAAAGCCTGTTCTTCCTTTCTGGGAATCTTAATTTGGTTTTGGAGAAGTTACCTTGGGCTCATTTTGAGCCTGCTGCTTCAGCTTCTTTGCAACATTGTTCTTGGAAGACTATTCTTTTGTTGGCCCTTACTTCTGTCAGATGGGCATCTGAGCTTCAAGTCCTTAAGGCTTCTCTTCCTTTTCTGACATTTCATAAGGACAGGGTATCCTTGCATACCAATATTTATTTTATGACTAAGGTGGCTAATGAGTTGTCACTTAGTCTATTCATTTGCCTACTTTTTTCCCCTCTCGCAATCTGACAGTGAGAGGGTGCTGCATACTTTGGACATGCATAGACAACTCAGATTTTATTTGGATAAGACTAAGTCTATTAGAAAATCTGATCAGTTGTTTGTTTCTTTTCATTCTGGGTCCTTAGGATTTGCTGTGTCCAAGCAAACTATTTATTCTTGGATTTCAAAGGCTATTTATTTTTGGTATACATTTCATGGTAAGAGCCTTCCTTCTTCTGTAAAGGCTCATTCTGCTAGAGCTGTGGTTTCTTCTGTTGCTTTTTACAAGGGCTGAGGTTCATAGGTAGGTACTAGGCTATTGGCGCTAGGGCCTATACAAGCCTAGCCAAAAAGGTACCCTGGCTTTCGCCACCCAAGAATATTATTTTCCTGTGCCTCTGCCAAGCAGAACCACAGACGTGATCCCCAGGGTGAATTTCCTATTATGCATCCAATCATCAAGATTCTTCTTGAAGAGTGCTAATGAGGAGCTCTGTTTGACATAGATATGTAGTCTGTTCCAGAGTATGGGAAGTCTCTGGGACAGGAATCTATCCCTCCAGCATGTTCTGTTTATTGTGGTGACAAGATTTAGGTCCCTAGACCGTGTAGCTCGGAGGGATTGGAATTTCTTTACGTGAAGCATGTCCAATGGCTCTGGGTTTGACATAGCTTTGTATGTTGGGCAGAGATCGCCTCTGAGTAAGCGATATACGATGGAGTAAAGCTGGAGTTTTTTGAAACGGTCTGCGTAAGGCATCTGTTTGAGGCCAGTAATCTTCTTTGCGAGGTATTTTTGCAGCCTTTCCAGTTGTTGTAGATGTCGTGTGAGGTACATACCAAAAGGGGCATTGTACTCTATAATGGGTCTAATGAGTGATGAGTAGAGGGGAACAATGACCTCTTTTTTTCTGGATGAGAAACCTTTTGTGATGAGGTGTGCCACGTAGAAGGATTTCCTGACCACTGTGGCAATGTGATTATCAAAGGAGAGACTACTGTCCACCTGTGTCCCAAGGTCTCTTATCACACTTTCAGTGTTAAGTAGACTACCACCTATGTGGTAGCTCATGGGTACAGAGTTTTTACCAAAGGGGATGACAATGCACTTTTTGGCATTGAGCTTGAGACCATGGCTTTGACACCAGGCATCTGTCTCAGTGAGGCCCTTTTGTAGGATGTCCACATCATTAGGAGTTTTGATTATGGCTCCTTGGTTAGCCAAAGACCTTCTGTGTTAGCCTGTACTTCAGAGAAGTAGATACCAAACAGGAGAGAACCCAGGACTGAACCCTGTGGTACTCCACTTGTCACTGGTCTGGTCTGATTTGGAGTCTGCTACTTTCACAGTGTGGGTTCTGTCAGTAATCCAGTTGGCAACCCATCTTGTGACATAGGGATCTATACCTAGTTTAGTGAGTTTATCTATAATTCCAGAGTGGGGGATGGTTTCGAACATCTTGGCGAGATCTAGATAGGCTATATGAACTACCTTACCCTCATCTATGGCTTTGGTGACTACTTCAAAGAAATCTATCAGGTTTAGGAGACATGATCTGCCTTTTACAAACTCAAATTGTGTGGGGTCCAGAGTTTGGAGATCTCCAATGTCTTTGTTTATGAGTTCCATGATGATATGTTCCATGGCCTTGCAGACCAGGCTCATCAGGCTAATGGGGTGGTAGTTCCCGGGGTCTGTTGTGCCCCCCCCCCCTTTGTGGAGTGGGATAACTATCGCAGTGCGTCATTCAATGGGCACAAAGCATGAGGTGAGGCTATGATTGAACATGGTACTTAGGTGGGGTGCCAGTTCATTCTGTAGTTCATGTAGAAGGCAGCCTGGGATGTTGTCAGGTCCCATGGATGCTGTGTTCTTGGCTTTGGAGAGTGAGGTTTTTATCTGTGCAGCTGTGATTACAGGAACTTTGCATTCTTCCCATATAAAGATGGGCCCTTTAGGGGGTGAGAGGGGGGTAAAGTTAGCACTGAATCTATCTGCCAGGATGCTGGCAATATCAGTTGGTTCTGTATATTTAGTGTCATTGTGCTGTAACTCAGAGCAGATCTGAGTGTTGCCATTGAGATTCTTGACATAGCTATAGAATGCTTTGTGGTTGTCTTTAAAATCAGTGGCGATTTTGTTTTCATAACTAGCTTTGGAGGATTTTATGAGGGATCTCAGCTTCTTACTGAGGCTGACCAGAGAGTTCCTCCAATCGTGGGATTTTACTCTTTTTTGCAACAGTTTCTTTCTTGTGTTGTAGAGTTTGCCTATGGCAGAAGACCACCAGATTGGCTTCCTTTTTTTGGAGTATAGCATCTTGGTTCTGTTAGGGATAGCACAGTCCATGCACTCGTGTAAGTGCTTATAAAGTGCATTTGTGTAGGATTCAGCAGTCGTACCTCTATTATACATCTGCATGGGTGTCGTGAAGTTTGCCACTTCTGTCTTAAGAAGCGTGAAGTTGGCTTTGGAGAAAGTTTTACAGTTGTTTTCCTAATGGGGGGTGGGAGTGGGATGTGGATGTCTAGGGTGATTAGCCTGTGGTCGGATCTGACCAACGAGGAGCTGACCTCTGGTGTGGAACACCGGTCACCCATGTTGGTGATGACCAGGTCTAGGATATTGCTGCCCATGGTGCGAGTGTGGATAAGTTAATCCAAGGCGTTGGAATTGATGATTTCCAGAAAACGTTGAGCAAAAGAGTTGGTGCATTCTATTCTTGAAGCAGCTACCTGGACTTCTGTGAATTCTTTTAACAAACACTATAAGTTGGATGATATCTCCAGATCTAGAGCTGGTTTTGCTAGGGCCATTCTTCATAGCTTCCTAGAGGGCTCTACTGCTCTTTCCCCCTCCCAAGTTTCTTCCTGAAGTTTGGCACTCTCCCAAACATAAAGAATACTGCAGCAGTGAATGTAGGAACATAGTGCAGTTGTGTAAAATCTTAACATAACAGTAGATATCCTTTCCTTCACTGCTGCAGTATTCACTCCCCCCCTCATTCCCCCTAGTCCTTTACCTTCTTGGATGTATTGGTTACCTCCTGGGTTTCTTCAGACTGGTGTTCCTACTGGGGCAATCTGTTCTGAAGATGGTACATCTGGACATCACCTTTATGGCCTATGCTATGCAAGGATCATAAGGGTGATGTTCAGCAAACCTTAAAACAACAGTAGGCTTTGGTATACTGGCCAACACTGGGCTTCCACGGCAGGGAATCTCCAAATGTAAAGAATACTGCAGCAGTGAAGAAAAGGACATCTTCTACTGTGGTAATATTTTACACATCTGTACTTTTATTGCCCTTTAGATAAGCCTCAGTATTTCTAGTAAGGCAATTCTCACAACATAAGTCATTAAGCCACATGTCTGTTCTATGACATGCTATATTCACCTCATTTTTGGAGACATGAATAAAAAGTACTGTTATTTAAATAGTCCAGCACTTTCTGGGAATATAAAAAAATAGTCTATGATTACTGCACCCCCATCCTTGTCTGCCCTCGTTACATATATGCTGTTACTGAATTTCAATTCCTGCATAAGCTGCTTTTTCTTTACCATCAAAGTGTAAAACATGGGAAGTTTTTTCTTTGAACAATATAGTTATGTAATGTCTCTTTCACACAGTTTTTCAAAAGCATCTATGCATCCTGTTAGGTTTGGGTAAAATTGACTCTTCCTAGTTAATTCATTGATTTAAGTCACTCATCCCTCATCACACTGGAAGTAAAGCATTAGGTTTAACTTCCTAGTAAACAGTTTAAGTTCCAATAGTGTGTACGTAATAGATGAACATTGGGGCAGGACAAATGTAAATCCTTTGGACAATAGATCTCCCAATTCCTTAGTTTTATTTAAGTAACTGTACTGGAAAATCTTAAAACCATGAAAGTCAAGAACAGTACCTGTGTTGGGATTCCCCATGTCCCCCATTGTCTTCTGCCACTTCCACGGCTACTGGTCCCACTTGATTTTATACCACTTCCTCTGTGTGGGGGCACCTTTGAATGTTCCTCATTCTCAAGGGCCTTCTTAGTTTTGGCAAACTGAAAAAAAGTAATCCTGTGTATCAGTGTGGGTATCATACACCCCTTTATAAGTAGTGGAGTCCTTGGTTGCACCATCATCCCTACTAGCCATGCATTTACTAAAATTAGGAGGTGGTTATGTTGTCTTGTCCAAATAACCCTAATCATCATGCTTTAACTTTGTCTCTTTCCTAGGGCAAACTTCACAATGGTGCACCACATTAGTAAATGTCCTCTGGCACAGGTCATTATATTGGTTAAAAAGCAGATAATTTACAATACTTGTTTGTAGATCCTTAATTTCTTCCTCAGTTTTTACCAAATATCTATTGTTGTCCGTCATTAACAATCTTATTAATTCCAAACCAGTTCAATCAAACAAATCAATCAATGCTCCATGTAAAATCGATCCCACAACGAGCCCATTGGGGAACTTAGAACACCACAGGTCTTTCAGAACCATTTTCCATTCAAGACAGTCTGCAAAATATATATTGCCTAGTTGTAAGCATCTATATTTCTACAGGAGCTTCTCAAATTTGTGTATTTCTTCCTTCAAAGAGTCCAACAGGGCCTTTTGTGTTCATTAGCTTGTTTTTAAAGAATATGTTTTCCTATACCAAATGTTTAAAAACATGTTCTCACTGGAAAAAAAAAACAGTAAACACACTACTGATGGGTCAGGAAAACAAAGTATTCAACATAGTATGTCAATGGGCATGACAGCTAATAGTACACACACACACACACACACACACACACACACACACATATATATACATATATATATATATATATATATATATATATATATATATATATATATACATATACATATACACATACACATACACACACACACACACACACACACACACACACACACACACACACACACACACACACACATACATATATATATCTTGGTCAAGGAACACCTGCCGCATAGTGAAAAAACTTTTTGAGAAGACTCAAAAAGGTGAAACTACCATTGTCAGCACTTTCTACCTTCTATGGAGCAGCAATTGAAAGCATCCTAACATCCAGTTTTTCAGTATGGTATGGGAGCTGTTCAGTCGCAGATAAGAAATCACTGCAGAGAGTGGAGAGAGTTGCCGAGAGGATAACTGGCATTAGTCTGCCAACAATCTAGGATCTTTATACATTGAGGAGCCTAACAAGTGTCACCAAAATTCTAAATTATGCAACTCATACTGCAAACAGTCTGTTTATGAGCCTGTCATTGGGTAAAAGATACCGCAGTATTCGATGTAGGACAACTAGATTCAAAGACAGTTTTTATCTGAAGGTGATCAGACTTCTTAATTCCAACATTAGGTCTGATCACTGACAGGTCAGGAAGTTAGGACTTCCCATTCACTGTGCGATATTATTTTATCTATTATTTATTAATCCCAGACAACCACTATAATTTATACTACTAACCCATGTGCAATATTTTTTCTTCAGCTGCAACTGCTATGTGCTTGTTCGCCCACAATGTGGTACATAGTCCATGTGCAATACTATTCATTGAACTTTGCTGCTAGATGTGTAGTTTTAGTATCTTAACAAGTATGTGTTTCTAGGAATATATGTAGCTATATACTTAAATGTAGAGTTGTTTTATAAGACGGCGGTAGGATTATTACATGTTGTTTTAAATTATGTCTTTCTTATATATGTGATTTCTTTTTTGTCTATACTATGATGAGCTGATTACACAGACTCTCATTTAATCTACACTTGTGTTGATCTAAATGACAATAAAGTTATTTTTGCCTTTGGCTTTGATATATATTTTTCTTCTTCTTTCAGCTTTTCCCGGTTAGGGGTCGCTACAGCGGATTACCTGTCTGCTCATGATTGGCAATGGAGTTTTACAGTGTCAGGTTGCCAGCCCGGCACCCACCTTCCACAGAAGGCACACACACACTCACACCTAGGGCCAATTTAGAGTGTCCAATCCACCTACTGCATGTCTTTGTGATGTGGGAGGAAACCAGAGCACCTGGAGGGAAACCCACACGACCACAGGGAGGACATGCAGACTCCGCAGAGAAGGCACCCCAGCCGAGGATCGAACCGGAGAACCTCTTGCTGTGAGGCAACAATGCTAAACACTGCACCACCGTGGCCGCCCATGGCTTTGATATATATATATATATATATATATATATATATATATATATATATATATATATATATATATATATATATATATATATATATATGTGTGTGTGTGTGTGTGTATAGAGAGACTAACACACATATACATTTATGTATATATGCATTACTGTCCTCTTCATCTTTCCTTGCAATGTTTATACTTTCTGACTGCTCCTGTATTTAGCATTACCAGTTATTGCTACATCTATACTTAACCTCTCTGACTGTGCCTCCATCCTGACTAGGTTATCCCATTTTTTTAGAACTTTCTCTCTCTCTCATGCACTTAACTGTTCTTACCCACTGAAGAGAACTGATGCTTGTAAGCTTACCTGTTATTCTTAAAGAAGACATGAGATATCTGTGAAGGTAAAACTGCTTTCATTCATAAACTACCAAAGAACAGCTGACATTTTCATGTATGGTCAAGCATTTTTCATTTTCTCATCCCTCTCTTTTGCATAACATGATGGGGATATGTTACAACTCCAAGACAACATTTAGACTATCAAGTTCCTTTTGTCAGATGTGTTACTTAAAACTCTTATCTTTAATCATCAAAGTGACAGAGACTGTGAAGAATTTAACGTATAACACACAATGTTCATAGGTAACAGTACTACTGCTACATTAATGCATAGGTCAAAAGTTACGCTTCTGTATTCCGAAAACTGAATAATAAGAGATGAACATAATGAAAGATTAATACCATCAGCACAATATAACATCTAGACATTTTGATGAAATAGTTTGTACTGTCTTGTATCTTATTATCACAGTTGTTCGACTGCTGTCATGTCTAATTATCACTGTGACTAATATTGAATTCAGTCAAGTCTGTTGTATTTTAGCCAATGTTGAGACACCAGAATAAAAACTAAATAAAAAAAATTAACAGTGCCAGTGAACCATGTTCCCGCAGCATTACCAAAAGTGAAGCGTTCTCAAGGGCCCCATGGTGTAGAACGATGAAGCTCTATGTATGACCCATATGACCTGTGTACCTTTAGGGCTTGGTTACTAAATATGGTAAGGGAAGGTGGGAGAGGGTGTCCAGTGCCATCTCACTCATGCTGCGGGAGGAATGATGTCCATTCCAATGCAGTTCCAACTCATAGAGGAGTGTGAGGTATATGGCATGCAGCAGTATGGACTGGAGTGTTGCCCATGATGTATAGACATGCTTTTCTTGTCTGGAAGCATGCATGCACCTTATGAACCAGTGATTGCAAAAGTTACAGCTGCCAAGGGGAGTGGGGACAGGCACAGAAAACAAAAAAGCCCTCTCCGTGGTGTATGACAGCACTACCCCCAGTGCCCAACTTTCACCTCTGAGGGGAACAAATGGACCAATGGGTCATCACCCCAAAGGGGCACAACCCTTGCTTCAATGAATAAAAAATGGGTCAAAGCCCTTTCACTTTAAGTGAAAGTAATCCCTGCCACATTGTAGAATGAATGAGACTAGAGTTCTCACCATGAAAATGAATGAATAGGTATACAGGAGAACTATGAGATTAGCTTGGTGGTCATGTGGGGTGGGGATTTAAATCAGTTTAAAAAGAACAATCAATTTAACCCACAAATATAACTGTTACAACAAGGGACTTATCTATATGGCCAAGTGACAATGGTATGATTGTTTTTATATTGGAAAAAACATAAAAAAGGTATAGGACTAGGATTTATCAATATGTTTATGACATCCAGAGGGGGAATGATTCTAATGCCCTAGCTAAGCATGTCTTGAATTACCCTAGCCATAGTTTCAAATTTATCGCAACTGATCAAGTAGACTTGGGACCTAGAGGTGGGCCATTGGATCTATATCCTAAATACAAAGAGTTAAAGTTGCAACTAAAATGTAACGTCACACAATTACCGGGTATTAATGAGGTGGCTTCCGTTAGTAGTGTCCGAAAATTGAAATCGGATTTCTTCCTATAGGAATTTTGTGCAGGAACCCATTTCATAGAACTCAATTTTATTTTTATTTTATTTTAGTTTAATAGGTCTTGGTCCTTCTTGCCTATTTGCATCACTTTACTATTTCATTCTTTTATTTTTCATAGTATTAATACATATTTATCATACTGTTATTAGTGTGCAATATTATTTATTTGTGGGTATTCATTAAGATTTTGGTTTATTTTTATTTCTCATAGTTTGTGTTGGAAGTTAGTTGTGGCATGTTTTATTAAAAGAAAAGAGAGGCACTTAGTCACTATTGCATTGCACTGTGTTTATCTTTAAGAACCAACTGCTTGATTTTAAATTGTTTTAATTGAGTTGGTCAGGTGGTTTTGGTAATGATATTTAAACAAGTGTGATTTGACTTGTTTTTTGTTGTTCTGATGAAGTCAAGGTGAACTACCGACGAAAGCACTTAACTATTTAATAAACCGCACCTGGTTTGTGGGCCTTCATTCCTTCATTTTTTGTTTTTTCAATTTAAAAAGAAGTCAGCAGTTCTATTCTTTAAGTTATCTATTTACATGTATTCCTTAAGATTCCACTTTTTATTCTTTTTTGGCCTCTTCACAGTGTTCTGACCATCTGCATACCCATGTCAGTGTCTTGTTCCCCAGGTTGGTTGTACCTCTGAGAAGGGAACAAGAATAGAAACTTCCTTAATAAAACTGGCAGGGAAGAATGGCTAGTCTCCCAGTGCAAAGTTATCCTCAGCACTTTATGATAGACCTTTTATTATGATGCCAAATCCCTCCTATCAGCAGTCCACTTAAGGGAGGGGTGCAATGCCATACCACTGATGAATACATGCTTCCAACCCCAGATAGAGTACAGTGCACTGCTTAATCCTGTGCTTCCCTTGTTCAATCAGCCCTGTTTCTGCCAGAAGTCTCCAAAGCTACACATCAGATTGATCCCTCCCCGGGTTCAGTAAGCCAGTGTTGGTCAATGTCTCCTATCCTGACCAGGTGGTTCCCCCAATATCAAAGGCACTCTGATCTGAACTAAGGGCTTTGTCTCTCTGGAGCAAGGAGACAGCTCTGAATTTCCAGTTATGTACAAAATTAAAATGAATGTACTTCTTGGGATCTTCACTATATAAAAGTGAAATGCAAAGTTCTTAACCCTAAAATGAGCCATTTCCTTTTAGGTTTGTGCTGTATATATGCATACACATTCTGAATTTATAATTTCCAGGTATGAAAAAAAGATCACTACACTAGAGCTTTGAAAATGTCATAATACAAACTGTACGGTTTTAGAAATGTAAGGCAGCAGGCTGAATGGATTCAGCACCCCTGAAATGTTATTTTTACACAGTAACGCAAGCTGGAAATATCAGCATACATTCTTTCCTTCATTCATTCTTTGAATGCCTGCTTAATCCAATCCAGCATCATGGTGGAGTCAAATCCTACCCAGGGACTCATCGTGTGTAAGGCAGAGGAATTACTTACAAACAGGATGCCAGTCTATTTCAGCATACACATAGAGATTCACTGGCACATGCACCTGTGGCTGGTTTGGAAGGGCACCACTTCACAGACAACATGCCTTCTGAATGTGGGGAGAACCTGCACCATCCATCAAAAACCCATGTTAGCACAGGAAGGAGATGTAGACTCCATGCTGAAGGCACCCTGTCAAGAACCAAGCCATATAACAAAGCACTGTGAAGCAGCAACTCTAATCACTGCACCCCCATGTCACTACATCTATTGGTAATCTGTTTTTAACCTAGAGTTGTCATCTTAGTTAGGTTGAATGGATAAGCTTTCTATTTCCCAGTCCAAGATGTAATACCAATTAACTTCTTTAAATATATTCACCCGGGTTTCAGTACAAAACAGAAAGATATAATGCAGTGCTTCAGTCACTGTAGCTAGAAAACTCATATTTCCAGGTGATTTATGTACAGCTATGAACTGAAGAAGCAATCGTAGTTTAAAAACTAGTCATCCATTATACTAAACTAACAGTTAAAATCTATAAATCTGGACGATTTTCAGGCTCAACCCATGGAATGTTGTTGACATACATCAAATGAAATCACAAAGATAAGATAACAGAACAAATACAGCAACTTAAAAAGAAAATATTACAGTAATACTGTCACAATTCTGTATATAAAATACCATTTCAAACTACATACAAACTAGAATACAGATATAGGTTAACCATGATTCAAGCATTAAAGTTAACAAGTAGGTATATAAGAAAGGAAGGAAGGACAACATTACACTAATGCTGTCACATCTATATTCACAGCATCATTCTGCATGGTGTATAGAGTACCTCATGAGATGATGATTCATAGGAGATATAATTACAAAGTAGAAGCATGTGAGGTACAATCATTAGAGATTTTAAAAGGCAGCGAGTAGAGACTCTGGAAATAATTTGTTAACCAGGTAAGTAAATTGGCCTTCACAGGCCATCTTCATTCATGACACATGCAATAGGGGCAGGAGTAAAAATAAATTATTATAGGCAGTTTAGAGCATCCAATCAACTGTTGTCACCCTACATTAACAATGACAAAAATTAGTCTGATCCTCCTCCTCTTCTTCCCATCCCACCCACCACAGCAATTTTGTACTTACCATATCAGTTACAGTTCATTATCAATATCGCTTTTACTCCACCCATTCAATCCAGGACACACTCCACATCTCCCTTCACCACTATGTATTCCTGAATCACTCACACACTTTCAACTCTATTTTACTTACATTGCTGGTAGCTTTACAATTGTCTCACCACACTACTATCCACTCTCATGGTCATAGCTTTCTTTCTTTTGGTTCTACAAAAATCTGTGTAACCCCCATTATTCTACTCCTTGCCTCACTACTCCTCACAAGGTAAAGCTCAATTTATAGCTGCATTTTGAAAACTTAGAACTCTTTTAATAGACTTGTTTAATATCATACCTATCATATTTCTAGACCTATAGTATCTGCTAGAGGGTGGGTAACTAAACCCACATCTTACGTTTTTAGAAAGCCAAATAAGTGTGGGCTTTGAAAAGACGGCAACAATCATTAAGGAGACAAAGAAGTTTTTGAAGCAACTACAGAATTGGTCTAAGAATGTGAATTTTACTGATTGTATTTTTGTAACTTTAGATGTGGCTTCATTATTCACTGTAATGCCTAATGACATTGGAGTTTCTTATGTGAAAGAATACTTGCTAGATTTTATTAAATACCCTCAACAGTATATTAATTTGCTATGTGACTTATTATATATGATTCTGTCGAACAATGTGTTTTTATTTCAAAAACAACTTTATGTCCAAAAGAGAGGAGTAGCAATTGGATTTTACATTTAGGGGCACATATTTCACCTGGTTTGAATGGCTATGAATCTTTAAAGCCTTTATTGAAAGAGATACACAAATGAGCCTGATTGTCATCATGTGACCCACTTTGATATTATATTAATGGTAGATGGTATCTTTTGTTTGATATGCCTGAAGAAGCCCTGTTTAAGGCGAAAGTTTTTACTAGTGGTTTTAAAAGTTGTTTGAGTCTAATAAGCCACTTCATTACCAGCTGCCTGTGGTTCCAGTGACTTCTATTTTACTTGTTTGTATATTTCTAGATATACCATCTAGTCTGTCACACAGGTCCTCTACATCTATTTTGTACATCATACATATGCAGCTATCTCCATGCAGTGTATTTTAGAATTTGTCTTCCAAAATGTCTTACTTTTAAATATTCTTTTTTTGCTTGCAACTCCACTGAAAAGTAGTCTTGGTATGTACTAAATATTTAACGTACTTGCTCTGTAAACCTGTAAACCTGTGTTACACTTTAAATGGAACTTTTTTCCCCAGGCTTCTACTAAATTTTGTTTTTGTATGATCCAGCTGGAGTTTCTAAGTAAACAAAAGCAAATAAATAAATAAAAACATATCTAGTGTGGAGGGAGTATGTCAGGACTGAACCCCACTACTTATAAATTTAAGTTAGAAAGTCTACCCACTGAGTCATCATGCTGTTTGTATCTGTGTGTGTGTGTGTGTGTGTGTGTATATACATATATATATATATATATATATATATATATATATATATATATATATATATATATATGTGTGTGTGTGTGTGTGTGTGTGTGTGTGTGTGTGTGTGTAGGTGCTTCATTTGATGCTATGTTGCCATAACAAAAATGTCTTAGCATTTATAAACCAATAATTATTATTAATTTAAACAGCAACTGCACTCTTAGTGCTTGTTCTAGAAACAATGAGTACTTGGTCTGTGCAGCACAGGTTGCCCTCACTTATAAAGCTGCAGCTATAAGCTATATTTCTAAGTTAATGCTCAGTGTAACCTGAGTATTAGTTTACAGGTAAAGCTCAATTTATAGCTGCATTTTAAAAACTTAGAACTCTTTTAATAGACTTGTTTAAAGTGTAAAGTGCTGGAAAAGATATAATAGTGTAGACTTGGAATCTCAATGGCACAAAAGGTATCTCACACACTGTTGGTGCAAAAGACTGTGGGTTCTATTCCTGCACCAGGTAAAACAGTAGTTGACACTGCAGTGCATCATAAGGGGTTGCTGCATTCTTGAGAGTGCTGTATAAATTCCATCTTGGATATCATGGTTCTAACCTTTTCAAAAAAGGATAAATAAATATTTTCTTACTTTAGTTAATTGGTCAGTATTAATCTGCTCAATAAAAGATATGAGAAGGATTTCTACAGAGCCGCCGTGGTGCAGCGGTTAGCGTTGTCACCTCACAGCAAGAGGTTCTCCCATTCGATTATCAACTGGAGCACCTTCTGTGTGGAGTCTGCATGTCCTCCCCGTGGTCGAGTGAAGTTAAAGACATGCAGATAGGTGCGAGCATGAATGGGCATGCCTTCGTTGAAGGTTGGGTGTCAGGCTGGCAACTCGGCACCATAAAAAAAAAATCCACTGCCAATCATGAGCGGACCGGAGTTCCGCTGTGGCGACCCCTAACTGGGAAAAGCCGAAAATCTAAGTAAGTGTAGATGTGTGTTGAGGTTTGTAATTACTTTACTGTGTAATATGTTTATTGCTCAAAAACTGAAGTTTTTTTTTTCTTGCTATTACATGGCACATGGCTTACTACAAAAGAAACTATAGAATTTGTTGTCAGCTGTGAAGCTGTAACAGCCTGTGGAGATGCTGCAGAACTGTGAAAAATCAAGCTGTTGTCACAGTATGCAGTTGTTATGATTTGCAGTTTACCCTGAGTCTGAGTTATGATATGACATGTCAGAAATCTAATTAGTTAACAGATAAATGTGTATTATGTGAATACTTCCAAAATCTATTCTCATTCTACACTTCGGCTATTTCTCCAGAGACTCTCAGAAACAACTTGTAAATAAGCGAGTATCAATGGCTTTATAAACTTCTTTCATTTTTATAATAAAATTTCACTCAGATTCCAAAATTTGGCAATGAAAGCATATGATACATTTCCCGGTATCATATGAAAAAAATAGTAATACTCTTTGGCTGTTTTAGCTGAATATTGTTTCACACTCCACATGTGTGCTCTTATTTAGCAGCATTGTTGTTGTGGAAGAACCATATAAAACCTAAATTACCTAAAAGAATATTTACACACGGTTGTTCACTCTAGCAAATGTCATCTTTTTGTAGTTCTGAGGAACTTTTAGAGCCAGGGGAAAATGTGAAAATGCTTCTGATGCATGAATAAAGACACACTTCCAAACTAGTGTATTATGGTATGCCATGGAAATGTTCATATCCCAACCTTTCTTTTGCACCACTTTTACACTCCTGAATCCAGCAGTCTTTCTCTTATAAGCATCACCATGTTTTTAGCTCAGATCTAGTTGAGTTCCCTTGTTACGTCACCTCACCAGCTCATTAATATACAGACACTTGTTTCTTAATCTCTATTTAACTTATTCTCCCCATTTGGATTTTTCACGCTGCAAATAACTATATATCCCTCTTCCTTTCCAAAGAACTCTTCATTTTGTGGTCTTAACTGTCCTCAGACAGTTCTCTCAGTTTTCTGAGCCTTAGATAGCAAAGTAAATCACAGATGTCATGCAGCCAAGGATCTACTATTTGTAACAACACAGCAGAGACTTGTCAGACATATTGCATGTTATCAAATTATTTTACTATGCATCTATTTGTCTACATGCTTGTTAAGTTTATATTCACTTTGTTTTTTTATCAATTTTTCTACTACATTTTTCTACTTTTCTCATGTTTTGTTTAAAATGGAACCAGTTTGGCTCAGTCCACTCATACTGTCCACAAATAAATTAATAAATAAATTAATTAATGCATCTCACAGATTAGAAATCTGATAACACTCATTATCAGAGTTTTTCAGAACAGGCTCAGAAATCCTTGGCATAGTAGTTAGTAACATAATAAACCACAAGAAAATCAACATACAGTCATTTCTTTCCCTGCTTTTATATGTTTACATTACTAGGAACTGAGAACTGGCATGCCATTTCTAAAGAGTCTTTGCTGTTGCAAACTTATTTTTAATTAGAGGCCACAGATATTACATATTTAATGTCTTTATGGGTTATTTTACCGTGGTGGGAAGTTGGACAGTGCAGTGTGCAGGAGTTTGCGTTGTTGCCTTACAGCTTCCTGAATTTGTGTGGATTTCCTCTGCATGCTTCGGTTTCCTCCCACATTACAAAGACATGTGTCTCCCCAGGCCTCTGCTGAAAATTGCCTCATTCCAAGCCCGACTTTCCTGGTAAACAAATGTCAAATAAATAAATTCAATAACAGACAAGGGAAGCCGTTGGGTTAACTTTTCATCTTTATTCTCCAAGTCAACATTATGATAACAACACACAGGAGGGCATTCTGCATGAGTGCTCTTTTGTACCCTTAGGCCTTATTCACATAAATATCAACTGGAAGAAGGCTAGAATATTTAATCTGTCCAGCATAATAATATGAATAGTTAACATCTTGCAGCTGCCTACCCATGCTTGTTTCCATCTCTGCAAACGTCCAATGTCCTCTTGTAGGAATGCGTTGAATTTCTACTTCCTACATAGTAGAGTAATTCAGTGTATGTTTCAGACATATTCTTTCTCTCTCGCTCTCTGTCTGTGAAACAGTACCTTCTCAAGTATATGTTAAATAGCTCTTTCTGTTTGCTGCTGGCAAACCCTTCTGCTCTACCTTTCTGTTTCTTGAGTTTTGTTCCCTTACAGTCCTTTTCTGTGCTGTTATGTATCCACAACACGCTGTCTCTATCTCTTCAGGCTTGCAGTGACAAAGGTCCTAGTTTCTCCGTTGCTGTCCTTACTATAGGGATTGAAATCAGCCCAAAACAACCAATCCCTTACAACTTTATGAGTTTAAAACCTGTGTTTGCACGGGTATGCGCTTATTTTAGCTTGGCAGAACCTGTTTGGGCATCCTGCAGACTACTACAGCACCAGAAATGAGAAGGAGAGACTTTTGGTTGATCTAAGTACCCTTTTTGGCTTTATGTTAACTGTTTTTTGCTTATCGTACTTTAAAAAAGCCATTTTTACTGTGGTTCTGTATATTTCTGCTGCATTTTACTGCTAAATAATTTTTCTGTGTGTGCACTTGGTTTTTCTGCTTAAAAGTTAACAATTTAAACTCAATTTAATACTGTAGGCATCACACTCGAGTGTGACAGCCTTTTCTGAGCATTTTTACTGTTTAAATTGCTTTTTGCGGCTTAATTTCTTAAAGAAAAATCAAAAAACAAACAAAAAGAAAACTATCTGTACTGCTTGTTTCCCACCATTTTCTATACTAGAATAGTCCGGATCCCAGATCTACTGGTTTCAGGGCTTTTATCTGTGTTTCTGAGTGGTCCAGACCTTGTTGTGGTAGTGGGAGGTCTTTCTGCTTATCAGTGAGAGTAGTAAGCATTAGAGCAGCCTATCTGTCACAAGCAGAGTGGTTTCCAGCTCTGAAATTAACCTTATTGGCCGTTTTGGGCTGATTTCAATCCCTTTCAACTTTCTGAGTTAAAAACCCATGTTTGCGTGGGTTTGCACTAGTTGTAGCTCGGCGGATCCTGTTTGGGCATCCTGCAGACTACTACAGCACCAGAAATGAGAAGGAGAGACTTTTTGTTGATCTAAGTACCTTTTTTGGCTTTCTCTTAACTGTTTCTGCTTATCACACTTTAACATAGCCGTTTTTACTGTGGTTCTGTGTATTTCTGCTGAATTTTACTGATATTTTTTTTACTGTGTGTGCACTTGATTTTTCTGCTTAAAAGTTAACAATGTAAACTGTATTTAATACTGTAGGTGTCACACTCACGTGTGACAGCCTTTTCTGAGCATTTTTACTGTTTAAATTGCTTTTTGCTGCTTAATTTCTTAAAAAAATAAAAAAAATAAATAAAAAAGTACTATGTGTACTTCTAGTTTCTCAGCCTTTCCTATACTAGAATAATCTGGATCCCAGATCTGTTGGTTTCGGGACTTTAGTCTGTGTTTCTGAGTGGTCCAGACCTTGTTGTGGTAGTGGGAGGTCTTTCTGCTTATCAGTAAGAGTGGTAAGCATTAGAGAAACCTATCTGTCGCAAGAGGAATGGTTTCCAGCTCTGAAATTAACCGTATTGGCTGTTTTGGGCTGATTTCAATACCTTTCAACTTTCTGAGTTAAAAACCTGTGTTTGTGTGGGTTTGTGCTTGTTTTAGCTTGGTAGATCCTGTCTGGGCATCCTGCAGACTACTACAGCACCAGAAACAAGAAGGAGAGACTTTTTGTTGATCTAAGTACCTTTTTTTTGGCTTTCTCTTAACTCTTTTTGATTACTGCACTTTAAAAAAAGCTGTTTATACTGTGGTTCTGTGTATTTCTACTGCATTTTACTGCCAAATCATTTTACTGTGTCTGCACTTGATTTTTCTGCTTAAAAGTTAACAATTTAAACTGCATTTAATTTTGTAGGCATCGCACTCAAGTGTGACAGTCTTTTCTGAGCAATTGTACTGTTTAAATTGCTTTTTGCTGCTTAATTTCTTAAAAAAAAAAAATACTATCTTTACTACTCGTTTCTCACCCATTCCCTTACTATAATAGTCCGGATCTCAGATCTGCTGGTTTCAGGACTTTAGTCTGTGCTTCTGAGTGGTCCAGACCTTGTTGTGGCAGTGGGAGGTCTTTCTGCTTATCAGTGAGAGTGGTAAGCATTAGAGCAGCCTATCTGTTGCAAAAGGAGTGGTTTCCAGCTCTGAAATTAACCTTATTGGCCGTTTTGGGCTGATTTCAATCCCTTTCAACTTTCTGAGTTAAAAAACGGTGTTTGCGTGGGTTTGCACATTGTGCAGCACCACTTAGCTAGGGTTAAACTATTCCTGGCACCATAAAGTCTGCTCTTCAGTTTCTCCCTTAGAACTAGCCAGATTCTTAATTTTAGCACTTGAATCTGCTTCTTCGTTCTCGGCACTGGTTCAGAACTGTTGTAAGCACTAAATAAGCTACAAATTACCACAGCACTCAGCCTTCCCCATTACCTAGTGGATAACAGTTTATTGTACTTATCCTCCTCAGCTGTTTAGATAAAACTAGTGATTACCTACACATGTCCAAGGGACAGCTCCCAGTGTTCTCTCCTGTCTACCTGATGAATCTGGGCATCCTGGGGCAATGTAGCAATTGCCTCATGTAAACTGACAACCCTCTCCTCCTATCACCCAAAACTACAACCTGCGAGAGATGCATTTATCTAGCCAAACTGGAGGCAAACCTCTCTCAACCCAAGACTGAACCTGTCAGTCAAGAGGAGAAGGTAAACACTTGCACAACACCACACTCAACACATAGTCCCATGAAACTTACTCCACCAATACCCACACATAGCTACAGAAAAACATTTGTGGAGGCTCTCAATAATAATCTGCCCAAGCAACAGAGACCTCCCAAGCAGAAATGCAAGCAACCGCCACCCCTCAACACAACCCAAAAGACACATAACCCATAGACTCAGTGTGCCACTCAACCACAGCCCATAAGGCAAAACAACGTACCCAATACATTAGTCATAGGTGACTCTATACTCAGGCACACTGATGTTCCACTCACCAGACTAGACAAGCAGAAGGTTACTGTTAGCTGCCTGTCGGGTGCCAGGATCCACCACATAATCCATGCACTCAGGTCACTCCACAACAAGTACAAATATCATTCAGTTATTGTCCAATATGTTGTGAACGACCTGAGAAGTACCAACCTGGACTACACAAAAAGAGACATGGAAGAACTCTCTGATCTTGTAATCCAGATAGGTATGACCCTAGCCCTGATATCATCCTACCCTCACCCAAAATGATACCGCAGTACAAGAACAAAATGATTGACTTCAACAATTGGCTAAGCTTCTGGTGTCATTCTAAGGGGATCCAGTATCCATCTACCTGGGATGACATGGTCAACAGTCCACGATGCTTTGCCAGAGGTGGCCTGCACCTGTCTCTCCTGGGATTCTGGATACTGGCTAAGGTGCTTGCCACCCCATAGTGCCTTTTTTAGGCAAGATTCAAATGACAAACTCACCACCGTAACAGGTACAGGCAAGCAAAAACTGAGGGTAATGCTACTCAACGCTAGAAGTCTAAACCTCAAAATGCACTCACTCAAGGCACTCCTCAAAATGGACAACATCGATATCTGTGCTGTGACTGAAACCTGGTTCAAGGCTCCAGACAGCACCCCTGCATTACCAGGCTATAACTCATACCAAACCTTTCAGCCATCTAACCTGGACCGGAACACCAAAGGTGGAGGTATGTCCATATTCATTAAGGATATCCACACCTCCAGGCTAGTTGCCCAATATAATGCATCTGAAATTATCCAAGCACAACTAACTCTGGGCAAAACTGCAATCCAAATTGTAGCTTGCTACAGATCCCCCACCATGCCCCAGGATTCCCACTTCTCTTTTCTTGATATACTGGAAAATATTAGGGTTCAACCAAACATCCTAATAATGGGCAATTTCAACTACCCCACCATTAACTGGGAAAACTACTCATGTATCAACTCCTTTACTCAACACTTTCTGGAATTCATAAACTCCAATGCTCTGGATCAACTTATCCACATCCCCACCAGGGGCAACAATATCCTAGACCTAGTCATTACCAACATGAGTGACCAGTGTTCCACACCTGAAGTTAAGTCCTTGTTGGTCAGATCCGATCATAAGCTAATCACCATAGATATCTACTTCCTGCCCCCACCCACCATTAAGGAAAGCAGTGTAAAAAAAAAATTCTCTAAAGCTAACTTCATGCTTCTTAAGACAGAAGTGGCAAACTTCAAGACACCCATGCAGAAAGACAATACAATTATGACTGCAGAATCCTACACAAATGCATTCTATAAGCACTTACACGAGTGCATGGATTGTGCTATCCCTAACAAAACCAAGACACTATCCTCCAAAAAAAGGAAGCCAATCTGGTGGTCCCCTGCTATAAACAAACTCTATAACAGAAGGAAGAAACTGTTGCAGAAGAGAATAAAATCTCATGAGTGGAGGAGCTCCCTGGTCAGCCTCAGTAAGAAGCTGAGATCCTTCATAAAATCCTCCAAAGCTAGCTATAAAAACAAGATTGCCACTGATTCTAAAGACAACCACAAAGCATTCTATAACTACGTCAAGAATCTCAATGGCAACACACAGGTCTGCTCTGAGTTACAGCACAAGGGCACGAAATTTACAGATCCAACTGATATCACAAACATCCTGGCTAATTCAGTGCTAACTTTACCCACCTCTCACCCTCTAAAGGGCCATATCTATACTGGAAGAATGCAGAGCCCCTGCAATCACAACTGCACAGGTAAAAACTGCACTCTTCAAGCCAAAAACACAGCTTCAATGGGACCGGACAACATCCCAGTCTGCATTCTACATGAACTTCAGAATGAACTGCACCCCCCCCCCCGCCCCACCTAAGCACCATATTCAACCATAGCCTCACATCAGGCTTTGTACCTACTGAATGGTGCACAGCAATAGTTATACCACTCCACAAAGGGGGAGCCACCACGGACCCTGGTAACTATAGCCCTATTAGCCTGACGAGCCTGGTCTGCAAGGCCATGGAATGTATCATCATGGAACTCATAAACAAAGACATTGGTAACCTCCATACTCTTGACCCCACCCAGTTCGGGTTTGTGAAGGGCAGATCATGCCTCCTGAACCTGATCGACTTCTTTGAAACAGTCACCAAAGCTGTAGAGAAGGGTAAGGCAGTTCACACAGCCTATCTTCCCCATTCTGGAATTATAGATAAACTCACTAAACTGGGTATAAATCTATACGTCATCAGATGGGTTGCCAACTGGCTCACTGACAGAATCCACACTGTAAAAGTTGCAGACACCAAATCTGACTTCAAACCAGTGACAAGTGGAGTACCACAGGGTTCAGTCCTGGGTCCCCTCCTGTTTGGCATCTACTTCTCTAAAGTATGGGCTAGCACAGAGGGCCTCTGGCTGACAAAGTTCACAGATGACTGCAAATTAGGTGCCATAGTAGAGTCCCCGAATGACATAGACATCCTACAGAATAGCCTCACTGAGACAGATGCCTGGGGTCAGAGCCATGGTCTCAAGCTAACTGCCAAAAAGTGCATTGTCATCCCCTTTGGTAAAAACTCGGTACCCATGAAATACCACATAGGTGGCACTCCACATAATGCCAAGGGTGTGATAAGAGACCTTGGGATTCAGGTGGACAGTAGTCTTTCCTTTGATAATCACACCGCTACAGCAGTCAGGAAATCCTTCTACATGGCACACCTTATCACAAAAGGGTTCTCATCCAGGAAAAAAGAAGTCATTGTTCCCCTCTATTCGGCTCGCATTAGACCCATTATTGACTACAACACCCCTTTTGGAATGCACCTCACAAGACATCTGCAACAGCTGGAAAGGCCACAGAAGTACCTCACAAAGAGGATTACGGGCCTCAAACAGATGCCCTACACTGACCATCTCAAAAAAGTCCAGCTTTACTCCGTAGCATATCGCCTACTCCGAGGTGATCTCTGCCTAACATACAAATCTATGTCAAACCCAGAGCTGTTAGACATGCTACACCTAAAGAAATCCCAATCCCTCTGGGAAATATGCTCCAGGGATCTAAACCTTGTCACCACAATAAACAGAACATGCTGGAGGGATAGATTCCTGTCCCAGAGACTTCCCATACTCTAGAACAAGCTACCTATCTATGTCAGGCAGAGTTCCTGATTGCCACTCTTCAAGAGAAATCTTGATGAGTGGATGGGAAATAGGAAATTCATCCCGAGGATCACTTCTGTGGCTCTGCTCAACAGGGGCACAGGAAAATAACTTCCTTGGTTCCAAAAGCCAGGGAACAATGTTGGCTAGGCTTGCATAGGCACTTGGGCCAATAGCCTAGCACCTACCTATGAACCTATGAACCTATAGTATTTACTTACATAGCATCACCCTGGTTTTCTTCCTTTCAATGCTTTCTAGCACTGTAATCACTGAACTCTCCATGTGCCATTAGTGTCAACAGTCTTCGTAACCTATATAAAACATTGCTCTTATTCTCGGTGAACACTGTTATATCTAAGACAAACACAGTGAAGAGAACCCTGCACCACCTTAGGAATATTTGCTAACTATGCCCCTATCTTCAACCCAACACCTTAGCTTAAAAAATGCTTTCCATAACACTACCACTAAAAGTGACAGCCTCAGAAACACACATACATGTACCAAAACATATCCATCCACAATCCCTTTTCCCACTTTTGCACATGGGATCAGGGTGTCACTTCAACAGTGCCCCAGTAATATATACTATTGAATCTTTCACCTTATCCCTAACCCTAACCTGCAAACACTCACGCAAACACTAAATCTTTTTCCTTCTGTGTTACTCTGTCATCAGCAAACATTCACTTATATTTATAAACACACACACACACACACACACACACACACACACACACACACACACACACACACACACACACACACACAGAAAAAAACTGCTTAGCTTTTATGATAAAGCAGACATCCATCAAAATGAATGGTCAATAAACTGAAAGTTTATACACATTACCCTGCAGTTCATTATGTCATGCAAATGCATGTGTGACAGAATGAATGGAACCCATATGTTTACAGTTAGGAGTATAGTGAGCTTACCCTCTGCAAAAAATGTAAATTTTATCTGGGAGGTTCAACTGGATGCTTTTCTCCAGTTTAAGCTTAACCAACATTTAATTGAACAAGATTGTAAGGAACAATTAAGCAGTGTAAGTCTTAATGAAAGCCACACAGGTGATAATGTGAATGCAGTTCAGGTTGCTAGGCATAGCAGAGTTTATTGCTGGACAGAAAATCTGATTACTCAAAGCATGTCTGCAGCATTTAAACTGGACAGAGAGACTGAATGCAATGTTGTGTCTTAATCTAAACTCCAGTCTGTGAAAATATACTGGAGACTGCTCATGCTTCCATGCTTACTTCTGTCTTACTCAGGGCACAGAATAAAGCCTATAGGTCAAGTTTGTTTATATTGTGTATACAAATCTTAGGTGCACGAGTAATTCTTTCATATGATATCACTAACTTAAAACAACCTTATATTTTGGTTGATAATACTAGTGAAGATCTTGAAACGGTTAAAAGAATTCTTGAGGTACAGAGTGGAGAGGTGATGAGGGGTCCAAATGGAGAGAGGATAAAATCGACAAGCAATGAAGAATAGTATTGATGGAATTGAATTCCTCCTCGAGTTTTGGTGAGAACCTTCACGAGCACCAAGAAAACATCAGTCTGGAACAGGAATGTGATAAAGGAACCTGAGCAGGAGGGAGCGTATAAATATTTGGAAATTGAAGGATTGACAATAAAACATGAACAAATGAAAACAGAACTTCGGAATATTTTAGAAGTCTAAAATTAATACTGAAAACAGCGTTGACATTTAGGAACTAAGTTCAAGCTATAAACCAATTTTCTCTCCCTCTTCTAACTTACAGTTTTGGGGTGATTGACTGGCACCAAAAGGTACTGGATCAGTTAGACATGAAAACAAGAAAAATGTTTCATGCTTATCAATTGATTTATAAAAATCAGTGTTTACCAAGATTATATATTTCCCATTCTAAAGGAGGTATGGGCATCCTTGAAAACTGATTACATGTATAGTCTGCAATCATAGAATTGCATACATAACTGCTGATCTCACCAGATCTAACCATAATGAAAGTTTTAAAACATGAGGAAAACAAATCTAAGATTTTATCCCTGCTTGGTTTATCAGAAGCATATTGGTGTCAAGCAGGAATGGAAATAGACAAAAATGAAGAAGCAACTGATGTGCCAAAAAAAAAAAAAGAATATAAGGTGGATGATCAAATGAGAAGGCAGGAAATGTGAAAAGTGCATACATATAGTTGCAAGTACAGAAAACTCCTAGAACAACCTCATGTTGATCAGGATCTGATGCAGGAATTGTTAAGGAGAGATGAATTTAAACCAAAAGACCAAAGGTTGATATTGGTGGCTCAGGATAGTGGACTATGTACATGTCAGTTTACAAGGTTCATTGAACACGTCAGAGAGACAGATAAATGCAGGTTTTGTAAAACAGAATTTGAAACAGTCGTACATCTTGTTGCTGGGTGTGATTCATTAATGACAGATGGCCTGTATACTGAAAGGAATACTAGTGTGGCAAGACTGTTGCATTGGAAATTATGCAAATATTACAATACTGAAGTAGCTGAGAAGCATCGGAAACATGAGTCACAAAGCATTATAGAAAATGATGAAGATTATATCACATGGGAGCACCCATTACCCACAGTTCAAAAAATTTTATGTGAGAAAACCAGATATAGCAGTCCACGAGTAGAAGACAACAGAAACACTGATCATTGAAATTGCTACACCCAGTGATTACAGTGTCTTACATACTGAGAGACAAGGTCATGAAATACAAGCATTTGCTGGCAGAAACAAAGGCAATGTGGAAGAAGGATACCAAGACAGTTCTAGTAGTAGCAAGAGCAATGGGTTTCAGAAAAAAGAATTTCTAGTTCTATTTAAATATGCTACTGATACATGTAAATCCATATGAAATTCAGGAGGAGACATTTCGTGGTACATTGCGGGTACTGTGAAAAGCACTTCTGGCTATGATTTGACTTAGGAATGGAATCAATTCCTGTCATGGTATTAAAGACTTGGAGAAATTAAACCGAGTCTACTCAAGTTTCCATGGTTAATTTTGTCTTATTCAGGACAAAGAGTAAAGCCTATAGGTCAAGTTTGTTTATATTGTATATACAGATTTCAGATGTATGAGTAATTGTTTTGTGTTTTAAGGCCTTGACTTGGTTAAAAGAATTCTTGAGGTACTGATGCAAAAAAAACACTTCTGTGACAAAAGGCAATATTAGCAGCACCATGACAAGTGGGACCTGTAAATTTAATAGCGCTGACAAGGTACAAACTCAGAATGGTCACACAGTCATACAGAATGTTTGCAGAAAAGAGGTACCCAGCATGAGTGTTTGAATCTGAGTAGTAGTTCAATTCCTGCACTAAAAATGATACACTGTTAGTGATGGCAAAATGCATGGTTTTAATGCAACTATGAGCAGTTTTATAATAAAAATGTTGATGGGTCACTCAAAATCGACAGAAAGTTTTCTGAGACTAGTATTTCACTATAGGTGCAGAAACGTAAGATGGCAGCTATTGCAAGTTCATTACAGTGTAGTGATGATACATTGAAAAAAAATATTTCTATGAAGACTTAAGTTATCTGCAAGGTGAGTATCATACAAATATTTCCCCTGAGGCAATACCTATTATTATGAAGAAGAGATTCAGTTGTATTCAGCGTCATAACTAAATGAAAATTAAAGCACATAGAAGTTATGGGAGTAATTTTGAAAAAAAGACCGGACCTACTAAATTGTTAAACAGCACTGGTAAAAGTAAAAGTAATTAATCAAGACAGACAGACAGATAGATAAATAGATAGATGGATACTCCAGGTTTAAATAAGTGTATCATAACAGAAGACTATTCACTTCAGACAACAGAACAGATAATAACAACAATGGCCGCTACAAAGTATTTCTTTGTGCTTTATGCTAAACAAGGGTCATAGATTCATAGACTGTTTCTAAGCCTAGCCAAGCCTTTCCAAAAGAATGATGATGCCCTGCATCCAAATAGGACATTGAGGGCCAGGCATTTATAAATTACCTCTGTCCATAGGTGTCATAGGTGCCAGGCCCGGAGTAAATTTCCTATTCTCCATCCAGTTATCTAGGTTATGCTTAAAGTGGGTAACAGACAAACTCAGCTTCACATGAATAGGAAGCCTGTTCCATAGGAGGGGCAGTCTCTGGGACACATATCTATCTCTACAGCATGTTCTGTTTAAGTCACAGACAAAATTCAGGTCCCTAGACCATGTATTTCTGGTACTCTTTGCCTTACGAATATGTAGGAAATTCATAAGTGTGGGGTTTGCAGATGCATTATAAGCCAGGCATAGATCACCCCTCACAACCTATAGTAGAATGAGTAGAGAGAAAGGACTTTAAGGTGCTCTGCATATGGCAGGCTTGTTATGCCTTATATTCTTTTGTAAGGAACCTTTGAGGTTACTCTAATTGCTGCATATGCCTGGTCAGGTACATACCAAAGAAAGCACTGTACTCTATGATTAGTCTGATAAGGGTGGAGTACAATGGGATAATGACCTCTTTGGACCTAGATGCCATGCCTTACTTATAAGTTTGCAAAATAAAAGGATTTCCTCAACACTGTGGCCACATGGTGGTCGAAGGTAAGGCTTCTGTTCATGTGTGTACCCAGATCCCTGACCACTGGGTCAACTCTAAGGGATGTATTATCAACATGGTAATTAACCAGGATGGTTGATTTCCCAAAGGGTACAATTTTGCATTTCTTAGTATTGAGTTTACGACCATGACTTTGACACCATTTACTAGTTAGAGATAGACAATGCTAGTGTCTGCAGAGGGGTTGATGATAACCCCCCCACACCACCACCACCACTTGCAATCATCTACAAACTTAGTCAGCCATAAACCTTCAGCACTTACTTCCATTTCAGAGAAATATATGCCAAAAAGGAGCAGGCCCAGAACTAAGCCATGGGGACTCTGCTAGTGACTGGCCTTTTGGTGGTGGTAGTCTAACCTATTTTGACCTCCTTGGTCCTATCAGTGAGCCAGTTGACTATCTAGTGGGTGATAAGAGGCTTCATACCTAAATTAGTGAGTGTGTCTATAATGCCTAAGTTGGATATTGTATCAAAAGCCTTGACCAGGTCGAGGTAAGCTGTGTGCACCGTCTTACCCTCTTCCAATGCCTTGGTGACCCTCTCAAAAACATCCACAAGATTTAATAGACATGACCTTCTTTTAACAAAGCTGAACTGTCATGGTTCCAATTTTTGCAGGTTACCTATGTCCTCATTTATCATGTCCATGATGATTCCTTCCATGGCGTTACATATGAGGCCGGTAAGATTTATGAGCCTGTAGTTACCCAGATCAGTGGTTGGATCTCCTTAGTACAGGGGAGTGACTGCAGCCATCTTTCATTCCTTGGGCACAAAACCTGACTGAAAGCTCCATTTGAAAAGTGATTCAAGTGTACCAGAGAGATCATGTTTCATGCTAGTTAGTAAACATCCTGGGATGTTATCAGGGACCATTGATGCATTATTTTTGGCCTTGAAAACTGCATTAATGTCCTGTTCTCACATAGCGGCTGGGGGATTGTGTTATGTAGTATTTTCTTTGGACTATGACAGGGGGAGTGGGGGTAGAAATTCAAGCAGAACCTGTCAGCCAAAAGGTTGGCAATGGCCTGCAGTTCAGTCTGGGTGATGCTATTTACAGCATTGTCGTGTATATCCTCTGAGGTTACGGACATAGCTGTAGAAAGCTTTGTGGTCATCCTTTCTCTAAGAAGCTATTTATTCTTCACATTTAGCCTTTGAAATATTAATTAACCCTCTTAGCTGACTGTTTAGCTTGGTCAAGGGGCTTTTAGTATGTACTGCTTTGTTCCACCTACATTTGGCCAATATTTTTTTGTTGTTGTATATCCAGATGATATCAAGATTCTACCAGGGTGTCTCTTCTTTTGAGTTTGTCTTATTCTTAATACTAGTGGGCACAACTCACTCTATGCAGCTATCAATATGGCTGTACAGAGATTTTGTAAATAGCTCCATGTATTCTACAGTGTTTACGGGGTTTGGAGGTGCTAGGATTTTAACCAAGGTGTAGCTTAGTAGAGAGAGTTTAGCCTTAGAATAGTACCTAAATGTTTTTGGTCTTGCTGGATCTCCGGATTTAATTTTTATTTCAAGTACTACTGCCTTATTATCTGATCTGATGATGGGTGAGGAACATTGGCCCCTCATGTTCATGTGTACAAGATCAAGGATGTTTGTACCCCTGGTAGGAGAATATACCAGCTGTTCCAGGATTTTAATATTAACAAAGTTTAGGAACTTCTGGGTTTATGCATTAAACGTGATGTAGGATTCACAGTCTATAGAGGGGTAGTTGAGATCGCCAATGAATATTGTATTGGGCTGAACAGTGAGGGACTTTAATACATTGAGATAGGAAGTATGGGTTTCCTGGGACATGGAGGGGGACCTATAAGTTGCAAGGATATGGTACAACACCCTGTGTCCTCAAAGTCTGACTAGGTGAACCTTCTTCCAAGATTCATACATTTAATAACCACTGCATAGATATCACTTGGGATTTATAGGCAAGCTCTGCCTGCCTCTGCATTGCTAATTTCCAGGAAGGTTAGTGGCAAGGCAGCTTTACACATTGCATAAATACAAAATGAGCAGGTATTCAAACAACACTAAACCGAGATGAAAACTTTTTTGCAATATTTTATTCTGATACCTCTGCCTTTCGCCTTCAAGGAATAGTTTTCATCACATAATCACCCCCATTTAAATAGTCATCCCACAGGTACAATTTCATTTCCATCAATTTCACATTTAAAGCAACACATCTTTTTACCTTACATTTACATCATTGTTTTAATATTTTAACACTTTATTCAAAATTACCATATTTTAAAATTTAAATACTGCTTTCTAAAAAGTCAAATTATTATCAATATTCATCCCCCTTGGTTGAAGAGTTCTAAATTTTATTATCATCTTACATTCTAACATAGTTAGTTCATTTTTGAAATTTCTTCCATTAACCATAAAAGGACATGCTAATACACTAAAGAAAAAGTCCTTATTACGTCCCCCATGGGCAGCTAAAAATTGTTCTGTTACTGGGCTTAGAGTATTCCCCTTCCTTATGTCTCCAAGGTGCTCCAAAATTCTTACTTTGACTTTTCTCTTGGTTTGTTCAACATACCATTTGATCTTTTTATACCCACATCCTATAATATAAATAACCCCCTGTGAACTGCAGTGAAAACCCTCTTTAGCTATATAACGTCTGCCATTTATGTTCCAACCGTCCACATTTTTAACTTTCTCACAAAGCATACAGTTTCCACAAGGATAGATACCAGTTCTGTCACTAACGATATTCACCCTACTATCACCATTCAGTTTGTTTGTCTTTTTGGCTTTTCCAGGTTAGGGGTCACCACAGCAGATCTCCGGTCCACTAATGACTGGCAGTTGATTTTTATGGTGCCGAGTTGCCAGCCCGATGCCCAACCTTCAGCAAAGGCACGCCCATTCATGCATGTCTTTCGGAGGCCACTCGACCGCGGGGAGGACATGCAGACTCCACACAGAAGGCACTCCAGCCAAGAATCAGACAGGAGAACCTCTTGCTGTGAGGCAACAACGCTACCACTGTACCACCACGGCTTAGATATTTCTTTTAAATTATTGTATCTACCATATGAAAAAGATACAATCTCTGGGAAAAGATGCCCTATACACACATCCTCTTTAATCATGTTTCAAAATTTTCCAATGATATTCTCCATAACATCAGAGAAAGGAGAGAATTTTGTCACAAAGAATATTTTTTCTTCTTTCACTCTCTCTTTAGACAGACATTTTTGCATGGTCTGTCTTATAGTACATTTCCTGCATCATCTTGGAGACACTGCTTATACAGGTCATTAACCAGAGCCCTTGGCCATATCCCTAGAAAATACCTGTAATCTGTTGCAACACATAGCAAATAACATATTATACATGGCCTGCTGTCTGCTTGCATGGCATCTGTGAGTATAGACCTATCTATCTAGCATTTGTGTGCACCTACCAACCAGATGGCTCCAAGAGTGGTCCCCTCACAGGGATCTTTAGTATAGGCTAAGCATGTGTCAGTGGCACAAAAAATAGGACACTCTTCTTTGGTTCTGAAGACCAGAAAGCTGTCGGTTCTATTCTTACTCTGGGTGACTGCATTGCTGACACTGCAGTGAAGCATTAAGGGGGATGCTGCACTCATGAGTGTATTATCCTTTGGATGAGGTGTTAAACAGTGGTCCCTTCTGCTTGAGTTAGTGATAGCTCAAATGAATATAAAAGATTCCATGGCATGTATTGAAAGGAGTAGGTGAAGGTCCCAATGCCATGGCAATTTCCTCCAGTAGTAGAAATATCTCCTTGGGTCTTCCCAGAAAAGTAGCCACTAGTCTAGTGGGACTAACCCAGTCAACAAAGAAATTAACTAAATTAATTAAATTACATGTGTGAATCATGTGAACTGTACGGTTAGGGCACTGACCCATTATAAATAATGCCCTGGGCACTGTGGACCATCTGGCAATTCAGGTAATTGAAATCCTTCCTACTGATATATTACAGGCCATCTGGACCAAGTTGGACCTTGATGGTGACATATGCACACAGTCTATGGCTATGTTGTAAAACACCCAACTTGGTTGTCTCCTCTGCTGTCCTGGAAAATCAGATATGCTCCTCTTCATGTTAATGTTGTGGAATTGGTTTAATACTTGTGAAAGTGACACCAGCAATATCCTTAACATAGTCTCTGCAGGTCACTGAAAGGTCCCTGTAGATGAGATAGTTAAATAATGCACTTACCTTAATATCCACTAGGATGGCTATACCACGTATCTCCCTTGATTCCACTTGTGGATAATACAGTTTGACTTAGTCCCTTACAGTCTCCCTGTACACTCAGAAGCAGTCCACTGTCTGCTGGTCTGTGAGCTGGTAGTATGACAGTCATTGTCTGTACCTTCTCCATTGGAAAGGATGGCTATGACATGCAAAGCTGCAGGTACTGGCTCTGATGGCAGCTACTAACACATACTGCTGTGGTAGTCTTGCTGCTACTCCTTGCATTGTTCAAAATGGGTAGACACCATGCACAGCACTCCAGGTCTGGATGTTTCTCAACTGGTCTATCATTTGGAGAGTCATAATTTGCATAATCTGTGCAACCCATTTGCATGGGGTTCCTCATTTACATATCAATATACAGTCATTAGCATGGACTGAATGCAGCACCATTTGGGACCTTGTGTGACTGTACTACCTGCACCTTAGAATCAGCCACATCCTGTCCACGGCCACTATCCATGTTAATTTGGTCTGTGCAATGGTTATAGCTGGAATCTTGTCAGCTTCAAAAGTCTTTCTAAGAGCTGTTGCTAATATAGCAAATAGGCAAGAAGGTGTCGAGAACATCACTGATGACTTTTTGTTCTGAGTACAGTTAAACTAGACCATCAGCAATGTCTTATTAAATTATTAGAAAGGCTGAAGCAGAAAGACTTAAATCTGAACAGAAACAAAATGTAAAGCTATGTGACTTCAATCAAGTACACGGTCCATATTTTCGAAACAGTATGACATATATTCTGATAAAAAAGGTAAGAATAACCATTATTATTAAAAAAAACTCATGATAAAACAAATATAAATTAAGAGTATCTTAATCAACTAATTGAAAACATAGATAAATCTCAAGTTTAACATTTCATTATACTTTAAGAGGAAAATAAAAAAAAATGCTGTAGTGCTGTGTCAGGTAAACTTTTTAGAGTTAAATACATATCTCAGCTTTGGATACCAGAAAAGCTCAATCGGTTATGACTGAAACAGGCAAAGCATTATCCAAATATACCAAAAAGAAAATACGTCTTACCACTGAACCCCCACTGGATACATAAAAATATGAAAAAAATCCATTGAAAGATCATAAAAATGATTTCTACAGCAATAACTTCACCTTCACAAAAATTTGAGAAAGATATTGTAGGCCTATTAAAATACCTTTGAAAATTCTGTTCCAAATATTGCAGCTCCTGTACCCAAGATTTCACATAAAGGTCAGTCAGAGTCATTAAAACTTTTATAGCTTTGCTGAACTAAGCATCCATACAAAAATAAAAATACTTAAAAAAAAAAAAAAAAAAAAAAAAGTCAGGCTTACCTGCCTTAGGTCATTTACCACCAAGAGGTCAGCGTATTCATTAGCCATGCTTGGTACATGTTAGTTAAACTTAAGTAATAGGAGATCCATATTATCCCATTACATAAAAGGGTAACTCTATCAAACCCATCAACTTTAGATCAATAGTTATTCTCAGTACTAAAGTTAAACCTGCTTAATAACTCTCAACATGGAATTTGATAAGGATACTCAGCAAATACTGCTCTCTTTACCCTCAAAGAATTCATATGAGCAAAAAAAACGATGCTGTTACAGTTGTGTATGGCCTTTTTCTACACATCTCCAAGGTGGTTAATGCAGAAGAGTAAGGCTATCAGCTGTTAACAAGCATTTTCTTCTAGAACTTCATCCTCCATTTGTCTGCTGCGTAACTTAGACCAAGTCACTTAACCATAAACTGCTCCACAGCAATTAGGAATTTGAACTAGGGTTCTCAATGGTCTTCAGGACTACATTTCTAGTAACTATTTATGAACCTGTAAGGGCATTCATCCCCACACCCTAAGGTGTTTAATTCCTCCAAGTGTTATGGGTTTATAAAACAAGGCAAGAATGGGCCTCATTTCTAAGTCAGGGTATAATTAAAGTTCATGAAATTAGTATTGTTTCAGTTTTTGTTGTTAGCTGAGAGTGCTCTTCTCAGCACCCACTATGTGCCAAGCATCGCCTCCTACATTAATTTATATGGGGTTATATGTACTGGCAGCATATTTAAATATGACTATAAGTTCTTTTCTACGAGATCTGTTGCTCCTACTGCTATTGGGACTGTCTGAGTATGTTTCTTCCATATTGTTCATGTTACTGATTGAAACTCTGGTATTTTATGACTTTTCGTCTCTCTGTAAGACAACGTAATCACTGGGTATAGTAATTCCAGCGATCCAACACTACTAACTTTATCTTATTTTCTTATATTTATTTTTTGAACTGTAATGGGTGATCCCACGTGATATAATCTTCATCAGTCTCTATAATGCTTTGTGGATCAAGTCCCCAACACTTCTCAGCTACTTCAATATTGTAATGTTTGCACAATCCCCATTGAAACAGTATTGCCACATTATTGTGTCTTTCAGTATACTGGCCTTCTGCCATGAGCATGTCACACCCAACAACAAGATGTACAACTGTTTGCTGTTCGGTTTTATAGAAACTACATTTGTCTGTTTTGCCGATGTTTTCAATGGACTCTTTAAACCAGCATGTACATAGTCTACTGTCCTGGTCTGCCGTTATTAGCCTTTCATTTTTTGGTCTCAATTCACCTCTCCTTAACTGCTCCTGCTTCAAATCTTGGTCAACATGAGGTTGACCCAGAAAATCTCTGTACTTGCCACTATATTTGTGTGCTTTACAATTTTTTTCTTTCTCATCTGATCATTTTCTTATATTCTTTATTTTGTTTTTTTAGCTCATTCTGTTCCTATCTGATTTTTGTTTATTTCTCATTTGATTTCCATTCCTGCTTTATTCTGAAATGTTGCTACTAAAATAAAGATGTCAGCCAGTTTTGAAGAGGCCTACATCTCCTTCAGAGCGAGGAATATATAAACTTGGCATATACTATTTTTTATATAACATTTGATAAGTATGAAGCATTTTTTTGTGCGTCCTTTTAATTTAATACTTTTGGGAGGCCAATCAATCACCTCAAAGCTGTAACTTAGAAAAGAAAAAGCAAACTGATTTATAGCTTGGACTTTATTCCTAGATGTTAAGGCAGTTTGCAATATTAATTTTACTCTTCTGAAGTATCCTTTACTGAGCTTTATTCTCATTTGTTCATATTTTATTGCTGACCCTATATCTATTCCCAAATATTGATTGACTCCCTCCTGCTCAAGTTCCTTTATATCACATTCCTGTCCCAGGTTGATATTTACTTGTTGCTGCAAATTTCCTTTTCTAATGGTATCAGTATCAAATGCCATTCTTATATCATCTGAAAAAGTTTTAACAATTTGTAGCTATGCTCTAGGAACCACTTAAATGACAGAAATGTTTCCATCACACGGGGTTATGAATGATCTAGAGCTTTCATAAGCAACAAAGGAGTTTTGCTGGGATCCATTTTAGTTCCCCGTACTGGTCTGTCAACAGTATACTTGTGACATCCCCGCTCTGAGCCAGTAATCAAGGAGCCTGAATCCTCACCACAGCCACTGCAGAGGGACATTCACTTGGAACAAAAATGGATACATCCAGTATTTCCAGATGCAGCTCTCTGCATCAAGCAGAATTTCCCTTAAGAGCATACAGGGAACACACTCAGCTCAGGGTCTGGGTTTCTCTCTCTGTTTCTCTCCAGGTCCCCAATAAGGCTCCCCAGTGGCACAGTTGTAGAGTTAAGTCCTCAGGCGAGTGTCCAAGCCAAATCTTCCAGCACCCTCTCTGTGAAACCTGTGCTTCATGTCCCTGCTCCTTCCTGACACCACACACATACACACACACACACACACACACACACACACACACACACACACACACACACACACACACACACCTGGGAAAGGCTGGCACAGATTTACTAGCTATGCCCCTTTCTGACCAGACTATAAGGTAGTTACACTGCCACCAGACACCCCAAAGCCAGATACTCTAAGGCTCTTGCAAGGGTACCTGATTCCCAATTATACTGAATGAAATTAATATTAATACAAGTGGTAGTTTGACCAACAACAAGGCTTTCAAGAGCAGCCAGAGCTGTCACCAAATATATATATAAGTACTCTCAGAGATTAAAGTATTCTCTAAAAGACCAGCCACAATGAAAAGTTTAAATATATTTAATAGTAAATAAGAAAATAACATGAAAATACTAACTATCTCTTTACAATAAACACCAGAGATTCATTCACAGGAAATATTAAGAATAACACAGGTGGATAGGTTCACACAGTTACAGCAATACTTAACTAATCTCACTATATGTTCCTGACTGATCTAAAGAATTATTATTTCCTGGTTACTTACTAGAGCAAGGCAAGATGAAGTAGGTGAGAGATGCCTCTTTGTCAGGTTACAAAAACAGAGTGCCCTGAGACTTCAGTCTCACCTAGTATTAAACATTATTTTAGTGATGGATTACAGAATGACATCACATACATCTGATCATCTGGCTTCTGGTACCAGTGCAACCTCCCATTGCTAGAAACTGCCAGGATTTAGTACCTATGTGTCAAAAATACACACATAGAAAGCCTTGCTAAGTTGTGCTGCAGCTCCTGGAAGTCATAAAACCATAAAGCACTTCCACTCCTCCTACATAAGCAAATAAACTACACTTCTTACAGACATTGTGTCTCTGGCTTCATTAATAACTGTAAGATAAAATATTTTTGGCCAAGCCCCAGTAATTTAATTTCTTACTAAAATAACCAAAAACAGCCTCATTGAGCAAACAATAAAGCCCCGGAGAGGATTAATGTAGCAGACTAGCGTTTATTAAATTAAAGTAAAAAAGCATTAAAGAAGTTGAAATTCCGTTTTCATTTATACAATTTCATCAAATGTAGGCTGAGACACAAATCATCATTTTAAATATCCAAAAACAAATGACATCACAAATTAATCAACCAGTAAAAAATCAGGCAAATGTTTTCCCTCTAACTTCTAAAATCCACAGAATAATATTTTAACACAACCCTTTAAAAACAAATCAAATAGTATAAAATTGCTTGTAAAGGATTCAACTTCAAGGCACAATTGAAAATATAATAAAATGATACTTAAAAACATGTCTTTTAAAAAACATATCCCCTGCACTAATGAATAAATAAAGTGCTATGTATTTAGCCACTCTCAATTTTAAAAGTGGGGCAAGAGAAGCATGTTCATTTAAACCTGGTTTCCTGTTGGATTCCAAGGTCAGTTGTCACCACAATTCTCTGTATTTGATGGTTTCTTCCCACATGCCCCCTCTTTTATCCATACTAATTTTTTCCAGCACAAAAAATCTGTAGTACGCCCCAAAACATTCCAATGAATAGTTATACAAAGCATTACTGTCCTTCTTAGTCTGTATATCATACATATGTTCATAGGTTTTCCTTTTAAGCTTTCTCATAGGTTCATAGGTTGGTACTAGGCTATTGGCCCTAGGACCTATGCAAGCCTAGCCATAACAGTTCCCTGGATATTTCTTCCTACAATATTTACTTCTCTGGACCCCTGTCTAGCAGGGCGACTGACATCATCCCCAGGGTGAATTTCCTGTCTTTCCTATATAGAAAGCCTGACAGACTTGACATAGTGCTAAGTATACTAGGCCACTAGTCTCACAATTATTATAAAACAAACTATTTAAAGTAGTATTTCTACTTTCTAAAATAATACTTTCTTCATTAATAACAAATTCACACTGAGAACATCGGCACATTTAAAATACCATGTCTCTTGTTATTGCTAGTCACATTAGTCTTATTATATTTCTATAAATAGTCTTTCAGATTTCTTGCATTTTTGTATACCACTTTTATTTTCTACTTTTTAATATATTTAGATCAGTAAGAAGCATACATTTATTCCATTCTTTATTAAAAATGTATCTAATCTAAACTAATCCTGATCCACCATTATATTCCAATACTAAGGAATTAACAAAACCATTTGTCTCACTGCTGCATTCAAAATTATTTAATAAATCATCTTGACCTAGAATAGGCTTATACTTTCCATTCCTCTCATTCTTAACTTCAGTCTCTATTTTCATCAATAGGCTATCGGGGTAACCTTTATCCTGAAACATTTGCTTAAGCAATAAAACTTCATCAGCAAAATCTTTATTATTAGAAGTCATTCGACTAGCTCTAATAATTTGTCCTTTGACAATCTTTTCTTTAAAATGAGGGGGATGAGCAGTATTAAAATGTAAATATGCATTGCAGTGTGTTTTTTCCTAAATATCTTAGAGTAAAAAGTGTTGTTTTCTTTATAAACTTCCACATCAAGATATTGCAACTTATCAGGGGAATAATTATAAGTGAACTTTAAAAATTCCATGCTGTTATTTAAAAATTCAATAAAACCTTGTACTTCATCCTCTAACCCATTCCAAAGAATGCATATATCATCCATGAATCTCTGATACATACTCCAACTATTTTTTTATATGGAGTCTAAAATATATTTTTCCTCCCATTTCGCTAAAACTAGGTTTGCATATGTGGGTGCACAAACTTACTGCACCCATAGCCACACCTTTTATTTTGTGAAAAAAATCACCATTAAAATAAATGTAGTTGCATTGTAATACAAATTCAATTAAATGCATTATCAAGGTACATTCATCCCTTGATAATGTCCCATCTTCATAAATGATTTCTTTCAATAAAGACAAACCTTCATGGTGGGGTATACATGTAAATAAATCAACAATATCAATGGTTAAAAAGTCTAAATTATCTTTGACCAATTCATGTTTAAGGTTACTTAACAGGTCCCACGAATCCCTTAAAATACTTTATCTCTTTAACCATAAACCTTTAAGTTTTGTGTCAACTAACTTTGCCAAAGGCATGGTTTTGGATCCATCGGCAGATACAATTACCCTTAAAGGGGGATCTCTCTCATCTTTATGTAACTTGGGGATGCCAAAGATTGTGGGAATCTTTGGTTTTTCCACTGTTAAGAAACCTTTGGTTTTAGAATCAATACGCCCTTCCATGAATAGATCTTCCAGTACCACATCTATTCTACTATAGGATATGTTAATCACATTCTTAGAGACAACCACATATTTACTCGTATCCATTTGCCTGATTTTTACTGGTTGATTAATTTGTGATGTCATTTGTTTTTGGATATTTAAAACAATGATTTGTGTCTCAGCTCACATCTGATGAAGTTGTATAAACGAAAACGGAATTTCAACTTCGTTAATGCTTTTTTACTTTAATTTAATAAATGCTAGTCTGCTACATTAATCCTCTCTGAGACTTTATTGTTTCACTCAACGAGGCTGTTTTTGGTTATTTTAGTTGGTTTTGGCTACCTCGTTTTGCCTTATTTTGGATTAATTTCTTACTATTTTCCAAAGTCAGGTGGATTGAGATTAACCTCTTCTCTTCCAGGATCCTCTGAACATACATTTAAACAGTTACAATAATACATGTATATTTCTTTTTCCATCCAGCAGGGCACACTGTTGGTATGTTTTTAATACAAGCAACTTTACAAGTACCTTTTTCAACACAAACATCTGCACACATCAGTTTGATATGCAAATGACATATAATTCTTTACAAAATTCCAGCTAGCTGTTCTGGCATATGTTACACATCCACTGCCTTGCTACTCCTGGCATAGCTGGCAATACCTCACATTATCACAATGCTAATTTGATGTTCTAGCATTGCAAAAATCTACATAAAATTCCATATGTAAAATATGCACTACTTTATTCAGCAAAACACCATTCAGCTGCCAAAAAGAATGTGCAAAGTAGGTGCCAAACAGATAAAATGGTTTAAAAATCCTATCTAATCTTAAATGCCACTAAATGCTAATGTCATATTCAGTAGTAGTTAATAAAAATCAATATACTATTAACTCACAGTTAAAACCACACTGGGAGATACAGTTTGATAATGAGACATAATCAAATATCTAGGCTGTATTACAGATTAAATTCTTTCACTTGAGGACCAAATATTTTCCAATGTCAAGAAATGTTATTACTCTGCTTGGATGTGTACATAGAATCAGACACTACATCTTAAGTACTGCCCATGATAGACTGGTCTGTACTCTAACCCACCTTAACTTTTCTATGTTTGTATCACTTATATGGTTTATTATGAAAATGTTGAAACACAAACTCTTGAAAATCAAAATCTTGAAATCATAGTATTGAAAGACAAAAATGTTGAAGACCATGTTAGCATTCATTCCTGGGTCTATATCCTGCAGGACCCATAGTAGCACTCATTGATGGGCCTGTAGGGGGTTTAGATATTAAATTTTTTATATCATAATCTTCATTGTTTTGGCCTTTTGACATTATGGTCTCACGATTTTGTGTTTCAACATTTTCACAGTAAACCAATTTATATACAGGCCTCCCTCCACACGTCTTGTAAAAAACTTGATCAATCCTATCAAAAATATGAAAACTTAATAAAGAACTCTGCCCCTAAAATACATCACTGCACCCTACTGCTTATAATACAGTGGCCTGTCATCTAACATAAACTAGATTACTATTTAGTAATCTACACAGGTGAATGCATTCATCAAAATCCAACCCAAAGTGACATGCATATCTTAAAAAACTACTCTCCATCTAAGAATTAAAAGTTCAAAACACTTACTAAAGCAATAAGGACAAAGAACTCCTATGATGGCATACCGCTTAAAAATTATGTTGGACAGACCAAGAATAACATCTCCTCTGATATTATGTCTACCATCCACCTTTCGCCTCACAGTCAGATGCTGTCCAGTTCGATTCTCAGCCAGAGCTTCTTCTACGTGGAGACATGCGTGAATGGGCATACCTTCGGTTGAAGGTTGTGTGTCAGGGCTAGTAACTCTGCATGTAAAAATGTGCCCCCCACACCCCCCTAACTAATTATACCAACTCCAAGATCGCACTACAGTGGGAAAAGGGGCAAACACACAGGGAAGACCAAGCGATTTCTTTCCCATGGAAAGAAATTGCTGTTTTGAGAGTTCGTGCTTTAGTGCATTCGCTGTATATGTGTCGTCGAAGAGGCATTCGATTAAATGCCTCTTTGCTGTTCTAAAATAGACCCAACCATGCCACTAACATCAGACACAATTCGTATGACTATTGTTAGTATTATGGAAAGGCTTTTTCTATGGTAAGGTGTAGCGCTGGGTTAGGGCCAGGGTTAAAATTAGCATGTTTAGTAAGGTGAGCAGGAGGTCTTCAAAGATAAGCTGTACCATGCTGTTTTACAGCAGAGCAGTGAATGTTGTACACCCATTGCTATCTATGGCAGTAACAGATCTGTTAGTGCCACAGCAAGTATGTACTACAATGATATGTATATGTGTGTGTGTGTGGTGGGGGGGGGGGCAGAGAATGTTCTGGTGTCTGTGTGATTACGTGTGTGTGTGTCAGAATGTACATCTGTCTGTCTATAGAAGCCTGTGCAACAGTGTTGCATTGGTTGGTAGGGGAACACAATACTTTTGGTATGGTTTTAATAGATTTTAACAGCATTTATTGTATTAGACTTGCACTTTTCAAATTTGACCACTAGAGGAAGCCAGAGTATTATATTACCTTCATTTCTAAGCTGGTGCTGAATTCATTCCTTATGGAGTTTTAACTTATGTTCATAGGTAAGTACTAGGCTATCTGCCCGAGGGCATCTGTAAGCCTAGCCAGAAGGTGTTGGCTTTTGTCGCCCCCTTAGATTAGTTCCCTGTGCCTCTGTCCAGCAGAGCCACTGCAGTGATCCCCGGGGTAAATTTTCTGTTTCCCATCCACTCATCAAGGTTTCTCTTGAAGAGTGTTAGTGAGGGGTTCTGCCTAATGTCAGTGGCGGATCCAGGAATTTGCAAAGGAGGGGGCGCAGTCTGGTTAGTTGACTACCGGGATGGAAGCGGGAAAGTTGGATATTGGGTGTAGTGGTTGTGAAAAGATTACTTTAAGAAGCTATGACAGCATGTTAATACTTAGAAGATAGGTACAAAAAATATATTAATGTCAAAATATTTCTGTCCATGATATATGCTAAATAAAACAAGTCTTAAAATGGAGTACTTTTGTAAATTCAAGATCATAAAACCAGCCAGATGTAATGGCATACAAGAAAAAAGCCCCGGCTACAGCCCAGGCAATTGAGTTCAGTTAGCAGCTTAGGTGCTTTTTGCAACTAATGTATGGAAGGGGTGACGATTTAGCCAGCTTACCTCTCTACAGGGTGATACATGTAGTGTATGGCCATGGTGCACAGCCCCACATTACATTCCTTGGTGATAACTGTGGACCACATGGGAGAATTGGCTTCAAAGTGGGGCAGCCCTGAGGCATTACATCACCATTTGAAGCAAGTGACATATCCTTGACAATGCCCATTGCAAGCCAAACAGTGATCAAGTTGCCAGGCAAGAGCTGTGGTCAGAGAATCAAAAAATAAAACCATATGCCAGTGCATGGATGACATGCCTGCTCCTGGTCCACTCACACCTCACCTCGAAGGAATGAATGAGCCTTAGGGCTTTCAGCAAGGGGAAATGAATGCAGTGCATGGATGACATGCCTGCTCCTGGTCCACTCACACCTCACCTCCAAGGAATGAATGAGCCTTAGGGCTTTCAGCAAGGGGAAATGAATGCAGTGCATGGATGACATGCCTGCTCCTGGTCCACTCACACCTCACCTCCAAGGAATGAATGAGCCTTAGGGCTTTCAGCCAGGGGAAATTAATGCAGTGCATGGATGACATGCCTGCTCCTGGTCCACTCACACCTCACCTCCAAGGAATGAATGAGCTTTATGGCTTTCAGCAAGGGGAAATTAATGCAGTGCATGGATGACATGCCTGTTCCTGGTCCACTCACACCTCACCTCCAAGGAATGAATTAGCCTTAGGGCTTTCAGCAAGGGGAAACGAATGCAGTGCATGGATGTCATGCCTGCTCCTGGTCCACTCACACCTCATCTGCAAGGAATGAATGAGCCTTAATGCTTTCAGCAAGGGGAAATGAATGCAGTGCATGGATGACATGCCTGCTCCTGGTCCACTCACACCTCACCTCCAAGGAATGAATGAGCCTTAGGGCTTTCAGCAAGGGGAAATGAATGCAGTGCATGGATGACATGCCTGCTCCTGGTCCACTCACACCTCACCTCCAAGGAATGAATGAGCCTTAGGGCTTTCAGCAAGGGGAAATTAATGCAGTGCATGGATGACATGCCTGCTTCTGGTCCACTCACACCTCACCTCCAAGGAATGAATGAGCCTTAGGGCTTTCAGCAAGGGGAAATGAATGCAGTGCATGGATGACATGCCTGCTCCTGGTCCGCTCACACCTCACCTCCAAGGAATGAATGAGCCTTAGGGCTTTCAGCAAGGGGAAATGAATGCAGTGCATGGATGACATGCCTGCTCCTGGTCCACTCACACCTCATCTCCAAGGAATGAATGAGCCTTAGGGCTTTCAGCAAGGGGAAATGAATGCAGTGCATGGATAACATGCCTGCTCCTGGTCCACTCACACCTCACCTCCAAGGAATGAATGAGCCTTAGGGCTTTCCTCAAGGGGAAATGAATGCAGTGCCTGGATGACATGCCTGCTCCTGGTCCACTCACACCTCACCTCCAAGGAATGAATGAGCCTTAGGGCTTTCAGCAAGGGGAAATGAATGCAGTGCATGGATGACATGCCTGCTCCTGGTCCACTCACACCTCACCTCCAAGGAATGAATGAGCCTTAGGGCTTTCAGCATGGGGAAATGAATGCAGTGCATGGATGACATGCCTGCTCCTGATCCACTCACACCTCACCTCCAAGGAATGAATGAGCCTTAGGGCTTTCAGCAAGGGGAAATGAATGCAGTGCATGGATGACATGCCTGCTCCTGGTCCACTCACACCTCACCACCAAGGAATGAATGAGCCTTAGGGCTTTCCTCAAGGGGAAATGAATGCAGTGCATGGATGACATGCCTGCTCCTGGTCCACTCACACCTCACCTCCAAGGAATGAATGAGCCTTAGGGCTTTCCTCAAGGGGAAATGAATGCAGTGCATGGATGACATGCCTGCTCCTGGTCCACTCACACCTCACCTCCAATGAATGAATGAGCCTTAATGCTTTCAGCAAGGGGAAATGAATGCAGTGCATGGATGACATGCCTGCTCCTGGTCCACTCACACCTCACCTCCAAAGAATGAATGAGCCTTAGGGCTTTCAGCAAGGGATAATGAATGCAGTGCATGGATGACATGCCTGCTCCTGGTCCACTCACACCTCACCTCCAAGGAATGAATGAGCCTTAGGGCTTTCAGCAAGGGGAAATGAATGCAGTGCATGGATGACATGCCTGCTCCTGGTGCACTCACACCTCACCTCCAAGGAATGAATGAGCCTTAGGGCTTTCCTCAAGGGGAATGAATGCAGTGCATGGATGACATGCCTGCTCCTGGTGCACTCACACCTCACCTCCAAGGAATGAATGAGCCTTAGGGCTTTCAGCAAGGGGAAATGAATGCAGTGCATGGATGACATGCCTGCTCCTGGTCCACTCACACCTCACCTCCAAGGAATGAATGAGCCTTAGGGCTTTCAGCAAGGGGAAATGAATGCAGTGCATGGATGACATGCCTGCTCCTTGTCCACTCACACCTCACCTCCAAGGAATGAATGAGCCTTAGGGCTTTCAGCAAGGGGAAATGAATGCAGTGCATGGATGACATGCCTGCTCCTGGTCCACTCACACCTCACCTCCAAGGAATGAATGAGCTTTAGGGCTTTCCTCAAGGGGAATGACTGCATCAGTGTGGTGGCCAGGAGAGAATCAAGATGGTGAGTAAAGGAATGAAGCTAAAGCAGAGTGAAAAACAAAAACAGATTATGTTACTTTTCAGCTTTACTGTTCTGATTCTGCAACTGTAAAACAGTAAACAAATGAGGAAATCTTGAAGAAAATGTAGTGTACTGGAATTATTATTCATCATATTGCATGTACAACCTAGTGCCAAAATGTAAAAAAAATTTAAGTGCATTTCTCCTCAGAACAATATTAAGTGAGAACATGAAGGTATTTGACTGGCATATAAGTTCATTAAAACATCTCTGGTTTCCTTCTTTTGTCCTTTGCTTGCATATATAAACTTTATAGCAGTTGCGAATGGTTTGTCTACAATACTTTTGCTGACGTATACAGAAGGATTGGTATCTTTACATCAGCTTAAAGAGGTTGAGTAATAATTGCAGTTAAGTGCTCACTGTCAATAACAAGAATTGTATTCTTTTCCATGGTACCAAGAAGGCTGTTCATCTAAGAGGGAGTGCAACTAGAGTATTAAATTAGAAAGCAGTGAGTGTGAGGGATAGGAGGATCATTATAACTTTAAATAAAAGAAGGCAAATGTGCTGCAAGGTGTGAGACACTGGAGCTTTCCACCAATTAATGCAGTCCTTAAGTCATCATAGCTTCATATTAGAAGAATCAATTGATGTAGAACACTGACAATTACATATTTAAATTAAAAAGAGGGAGTGTTGCACTGTGCTTATCATATTATATATTGGTAACTTGCATGATGCTTAAGTTAGAACAATTTCAAAATAAAGGTGGTAAATGAAGCATTATGGCAGTACTGGTTAATATGAAAGGAATTGACACAGCATAGTTTTAAGAGCAGAAATTAATTTGTTTTCCTCCTTTTTCTGTTTCTAGACCTCTCCAGGTTTATCCAGTTTTGTATACTTAAGTGAGTTTGCCTGTCAACTTTTCTGCAACATGAGGTGCTTTAAGCTCTGTTGTAGCTCACTCAAGATTGGAATAAGACATGGTTGCATTTATTTATATAACTGGCTAAGACCCAGAAGGGGCAAATTGTTCTTACATAAGAAAACACAGGAACATTATTGTGATTAAGTAACTTGGTTTACATTTGGGTTATCAAACTCAGGCCTTTAAAGCATTATTTATCAGCAGCAAGTTACTTTAACCATAAAGCCATAATTATTCATAACACATCCTGCAACCTGACATCTTGAAGAGACACTGTAGTGGAATAGTGAAACACTGCAAGTTCATATTAAGTTAAGCAAAACTGTGCTGTTTTATTTTATAATTTATTTGCTCAAATATTATGAGTGGACTGGACCCAAGGTCATTTGTCATGATTAGTTATAATGCAAAATAAGCTAATACACAGTGCTGCCAGTAGCAGACAAGTAGAAGTATAACTAGTAAATAAGTATATAACATTAGTTGCAGGCTTGTAAATGTAAACCAGTCCCAATGGTGTAATATAAGTAAAGGCAGAGTCAAGCAACAACTGATATCAATAGCAATCTTATTCTAAGTGAGCAGTAAGAACAGCTGCACTTCAGCTCATTAAAACAGAATCTGCCAAGGTTAGACTTAGATTTGAGGATAAGTTTCTAACAACAACCGGCAGTGAATTCCAAACTATTAGATCACAAGGTGAGCAGGATGTGGTGCAACATTCTAAATGACTGTAGTGGCATTTGTGTTTGCATAGTTAGTGAGCTAGAGATGGAATGGTTTAATATTTAAGAGTTGAGGGTGGACTTTTACAGGTTAGGGAATGGCAAGCTAGATTCCCCCCAAGTGACTGGGAGAAGTTTAGCTTTGGGGAGTGAGACATGGCAGTGCTCATGTTTGAGAGCTTGTACAAGAGAGATACAGATATTTTTATGGGACAACATGCAGTTAGCTGTAGGTGGAGAAGTATGTCAGTGAAGAGTGGCAAGACATATTCTAGAGTAGATAATAATACCCTCTTCGGTATAACTGCCCAGGCTTCAAAGTTATCATATGGGATAGCTCACATCACGTTCTCAAAGTAAGAGTTGTACCAGACTCTCTGGGACAAGCAATAGGTTTAGGGTCTGTTGATAAACTGACATGCCTGATTGATCCTGGCTTATTTCCCATGTTTCCCTATGGGATACATTCCCCATGCATTACAAATGATCAGTGAAAGACTGACTCCACAAAACTTTGGGAGGCCCACCAAAATCTAGGGTTAGCTCTGGGACTACCTGGCAGAAGCAGCTGGGGATCTAGGAGGTGGGTAGTCACAGTAACAGGGATGACAGCTGGAAGACTAAGTAGAGCTGGGTAGGGGGAGGAATTTCAACTCTACAACAGTTTCATACTACTTGCTATATAATCCCCTACTGCTGATGTATATTAATAATGTTAATTTCGGACTCAGGTGCATATTAATAAGACTGTATAATATTATGTTTATGTGCAATTTTATATATTTTACTATCAACCTATGTTAGCGTCCAGTATTAGCTATGCACTGGTCACATTTAATTTGTATTTCCTATATTTGCAAGACATGACTTTTTATAAACTAATATAACTACTTTTGTGACTAAAAAGGGTCTCGGGACCAGCATATTTTACCAATTAGCAAATAAAATACAATAAAGCATCAAAAACAGCATTGTAATAGGCCCATTTTGCCACACCATATGGGTATGATATAGGATTGCTATCACTATTTAAATATGAATTTATTTAATTCTGACATCACATCAGAGCCTTTTCAAAAGACCATTATATTTTTAAAGCAACCAGCTTTCTACACTGAATGCAGGTTATGTATAGAAACGTGCAATATCCCTTCTTCTTGGTTGAACAACACAGAGGCATTCAAATAAAACTGCCTAAATGATGTTGCATTGTAAAATATAACTATTAAAGCTCTATTACATTAAATAAACACTAGGAATCGAGAATGTGGGAAAGCGAGAAGAAAACAGCAGCGAGAAATCAAACAAAAATGAGACAAATGTGCCAGAGGCAGAAACGTACGTTGCATTGGTAACAGACAACCATGCTGAAACGTTTGCCATTTGTAGTTGACATTTAGATATTGGTAGATGGTACCACTTAGGGAAGTATGTGTACCATTTCCAACACATGAGATACAGTCCTCTCTCCATTGTGCAGTTTTCTGTCATCACACTTTACCCCTATAACTATTTTGCCATACTTAATGTGCTTTATGTATGAAACTATAGTAAAAAAAAAAAAAATCAATGACATCACCATGACATCACAAAGTAAAGACTGAAGTCTTCTGTGCTAGTAACCTACAATATGCTAAAAATACATTAGTGACATTTCATTCCCCTGAACTAAAAATTATACAAAAGAGTAAAATTAAAGGCAACTATGCAAACCAAAGTCCTAACAAAGTCATTCTGGTATTCCGGAAGACAATGGGCAGCATTTAAAAGCTGAAATGATAAAACACTTGGGATCTCTCCCAAGATTCAAAGAACTAGCAACAATCTCAAAACTCAAAAGTTATTTGAAATCAGAGACATAAATAGTGAATAGTTAACCTGACAGACCAAGAAACGTGAATAAAACAGCAAAGTGCATTCAACACACACTTCACCCAAACCATACTATCACTAGCTGAACAACACAACCCCCCCCTCCAACCCACACCTTCAACTAGTAATCTCTACACTGCCTTCTCTTTTTCTCCTGTACCTACCTCCAACATAAAAAAAACTCTTAACTAAACTTAAACCCACCCAATTAGCAGCAAACATCCTCCCAAGTGAATACCTACAAATCGCAGCTGATGCTCTGGCCTACCCAGTATCCATCTTGATTAACCGATCTGTCAGAAAGTTACATTCCCACATTGTGGAACGTCTCACATATAATTCCCCTCCACAAAGGGGGACCCTCTGCAGAACTAACCAATTACCGCCTCATAGCTATTCTCTCTCCACTCTCCAAAATACTAGAGAGATGCATACACTCTCAGGTCTCACACTACCTCCTTACTAACAACCTCCTTTCCAGTACTCAGCATGGTTTCCGACCAAACCATAGCACCACCACTGCCTTACTCTCCTTTACTAACACTATCCTTCAGCATAAAAACAATGGCTATCTCTCCTCTGCTACTTTCCTAGACCTATCTAAAGCATTTGACATGGTCCCACACAAACAACTTATCTCTGTCCTCAATAACCTATCCTTCTCACAATCAGTCACCAACTGGTTTCAGAGTTACCTGTCTGACCGCCAACAATCCGTTGTATGGCAGAATGACATATCTCCCCAACTACCTGTCTCCATAGGGGTTCCCCAAGGATCCATCCTTGGACCCCTACTTTTCTCAGTTTACACCAATAATCTAGCCTCTGCCACCAAACATGGCACACTCATCCAATACGCAGATGACTCAACCATCATCTGCTCAGCCCAGTCCCTACCCAAACTGCAAAAAGTCACACAGGAAGCCTTTTCCTCTGTTGAAACATGGTTATCCGATGCCCAATTAATATTCAACCCAAACAAAACTAAACTACTCATCTTCCAACCCACCAAACATACTCAAAACAACTCTCACTAACATCACAGCAAAAGACAACACCACTATATATCCAACTGAACACACCAAATTGCTAGGAGTGGAAATAGACAATAAACTAAAATTTGATATTCACATATCCATGACCATAAAAAAAGTCCACAAAAAACTAGGAGTGTTATACAGAAATAAACAATTTCTCACCAAAGCAGCAAAGATTTCAATAGCAAATTCCCACCTTATCTCCACCCTACTTTATGCCTCTCCAGTATATACCAACCTAAGGCAATGTGATCTAAACAAGCTAGAGACCTGCTACAACAAAATCGCCAAATCCACAGGGGCATCCTACCGTAGTCACCACTGTCTCTCACTTGCTGAACTGGGCTGGCTTGAACTCCCTCACCTCCTTCAGTGGTATCAACTATCACTCGCCCACAAACTAGTAAACCATCCACTAAATGTCCCATCCCTCCAGAATCTACTCCAACCCTATCGCACCACCAGACCACTAAGATCCAGCAACAAAAATCACTTGCAGATCACTAAAGCCAATAACTCTGCTGGTGAAGCACTATTCTCTTGCGCCATAGCCAAATTATGGAACTCACTCCCACCCACAATTACCTCCGTACCATCATGCACCAACTTCAAAACTTTATTAAAAGCGCACCTAAAAACATGCTGGCTATGCCCTTGCAACTCCCACTCTAATATCATCCACCCCAACATAACATGTCCATCATGGTCTAGACCAGCACTGGTAGAGTTTTTAATAGAATCTAGAATGGAAGCTGTGGTTAAAAAAGGAATAACTAGTACAGCACATAAAATATTGCATGATAATTATAAGAATCAATCAGAGGAGCTCAGAAAGTACTGGGAAGAGAGACTGGATAAGCAAGTCACAAAGAGACAATGGGAGGATATATGCATATCTCCCAAATATGCAACAAAGTCTAGAATATTTAATATCTTTTGCCTGGAAGTGTTTACATAGGTATTTTTATACCCCAAGTAAACTCCAAAGAATTTTTCCTCAGGTGGATAGCAAATATTGGAGGTATGACAGCTCTCAGCATAAACAGGAATAACCTGTCAATTAAGACTTTATCTGAATGAGTGCAGTTAGAAACCTGTCCCTTTATTTGCATGGCAGTTTTGATATGGGAAACTATGTCCTGTTGGAAGTTTTCTATTACCTAAGGATAAAACGTGTTTTAAATGTTCTTCTAAATAATGCAAAAAAAATACTATATCTGAAAGACCTTAACATGACAAAAAAAAATTCCACACATCTGTGACTTTATTTTTCTATAAGTGAAAGAGTATTCTTCATTGACTTAGGATACAGCATGTGCTGCAAAAGTCTCACATTTCCGCACTACATGCCCTACTTCTGGGCAAATGAAAAGATGGTAACCTTAGTAATCAGAAACAACGATTCTCTCTCTCTCAAAAAACTACCTGCATTTGGACTAGCTATAGGCAAGTCAAACATTTTCAAAAATAGGTCCACCATTGAATAACATTCCACAAAATATCATAAACCAACAAATATATGAAATTTTAAAAGAAAGCAAAAAGACTCTCATACAGGATAAGAGATGTAGAGGTTTCTTCTAGAGTAAGTGAATTCAGTCAAATTATATTGCTACAAATATAATACTTAAAGATTGCACTCAAAGCTTTTTCTTAAAAACTGGTTTCTGTGAAAAACTTTTCACATACATCTTCATGCATGCAGAGTCTTTTGTTAGTTTATTTAATATGTATTACTTTTAAAATACACCCTTTAAAACACCTGTCCACAACAGTAGAGTTATAAAAATGCCCCCACTGCCAACATCCTGCATTAATTACCACAGAGAAGCAGGATATACTTGCATAATTGAGTGGAAAATGTTGTTACTTTTAATGTGGTAACTGCAAATCAATTGGCCAATTGTCATTCTATCATTGATACTTTACTACCAATTTACCAGGGTCCCTTGAGTTTCCATTTTTCTGGGAAAATGCTGGTAAATCCCAAATTTGGACTGTACGAACGCTGGCAAAATGTAAGATTTTCAGACAAATAGAAGCTAGAAACATCATAATGAAATTACAGCAAAGATTTGAGATTACACTTAAAACTAATAGGTATAATTCCTAGATTTCATTTTTTTACAACCATCAATGTCCCTTCAACTTCCATTGTCAGCACTTAGTGCTGTTCAAATCAATAAATATAACGTGCTTCCACATGTAAATTAATGAAGGAAATCAATTGACATTTTTAGAACACTTCCTTGGAAGGCGACAGTAGTAAAGGGTCATTTTTTTTTGATTACTACCCAAAAAAAAAGTTTATCTGCAAGAGAGTGTTCACATACTATATTTGCATGTGAAACAATTTACTGAAAACCAAAGTTTGGTGAAAATGTTTAGTCCTTGATCTTTAATCGCATTTAAAAATAACTGTTTGACCTTCTTAGAATTCTAATCTTCAAACTGTAAATACGGATGACAAAATTACTGTAATTAACCATTTTATTCTGCTTTCACTACTGAAAATACTGACATTCACTAGTTGACAGTTCGGTTTGCCATTTTAGTTGTTTACTCTACTGTATCCGTGACTTTTACTATGCCTCAAATGAGCCTGGAGTTGTGGCTGTTAAAGGATCAACTGACCACCATAGCATAACTCTCAACTTTTTTTTGCTCAAAAAATCAGTTACAAAGTCAAAAATAATAGGAAAGCAAATGCCTAAAAATCAAAAAGACTTTTTAAATATTACTATGATGCTCAACAGGCTTTGTATTAGGTTTTACATTAACACACTTTTTCTAATAAGTATGAAATTCTTATGTCTAGCAATACTGACTGTAATCCTCAGTCATCTACTAGAAAAAACAACAACTGGCATGTGACAGTGAAAACATATTATGCAAAAATTAAGACATTAAAATGTATGCTTAACAGTCCACTTACTGAGTAAACTCACATAAAATAATTAACCCACTATACGAGAATTCCCCATTTAAGTTTATTTTGAATTCTAACTCAACCTCTTTGCTCACAAATCAAGGACAATGCCCTGACAGAAGCTCAGAATCAGGGATAATGTATATATATATTTTAAATATTACTCGCCACTTACGTTATTTCCAAACAATAAGTAAAACATCAATACCTTCTATTATTGACTTAGTGCAACCCCCTCATTAAAACAATTTACAAGAGAACGGTCAAAAGCATGAGTCAAATGAGTGACAGGTAAGTTGTGAATCTTCACCAAGTTCGAGTAACGCAGCTGTCATTTCCAAAGCTGCATATGGAAAATCTCACAACTACGAAATCACAAACTCTGGTGAGTAAACTTTTAAAGGAGTCCGGATTTCTGGTCAATTGTAAACCACTTTAAGGTATTTACACCACACCACTCAATTTTATAAATTTTTGCCTCATATTTTGGTCTGTTCCTCGCAAAATCTTTTTCAGGGGGGGGGCAAATATGCGAGGATTAAAGTCACCAAATAATAATAACCATTTGAGTTTCAAACTTCATATTTGTCAAATAGTGCTAATGCAAAGCCTTTTATTATATCAACTTTCTACGTTTGTACGATCACCGATTTGGAGCTTTTGCCCTCTGTTATGTCAAGCTTTGTCCAAGTATGGTTTAGTGTTTATGTTCAATGTACCAGTTTCAGTAACACAGTTAGACCCTCTAACAAATGTGCGCAGGGAGACGAAGAATTTTAAAGTACTTTTAGTCTGTATACAAATATACCTTTCTTATCAGGGCTGATTTCAGGACAAATACGTAAAGTAAGAGCGCCGCAGCAATACCCAGTATCACTCCAATTATAACAGCTAAAGCCATCAACCCCGGAGTTACCGAAAATACACTGGCGGCAAACGGCATGGTAACAGCATCTACACAGGACTGCATGGTTCCTCCTTGATCCTATACACACGTTTTCTTCTTAGCCTTCGTCCTTGATATCTGATATCTATAGCCTATCACAGCTCTCTCCAACCCGCCTAAATTACAACAGAGATGCAGTTGGAGGTGGATTGTTATAAAAAAAACAAAATCATCTGACTGCAACCTCCAATTGCATCTCCGTATAGGTGCATTTGGTGACGGGATTAAAGAGGTAGCTTACTTAAAAAAAAAAAAAAAAAAAAACAAGTTTAAAAAGGGGCTGGCGCGAGTTTGGTGACAGGATTAAAGAGGCAACTTATTTAAAAAAAAAAAAAAACAAGCAAGTTTAAAAAGGGGCCGGCGCGCGCCCCTGCACCCATGCCTAAATCTGCCACTGAATGTGGACTGGATGTCCATCAATTTTGGGTTGGACATGGCCTTGTATGTCAGGCAAAGATCACCTCTGAGTAAGCGGTATGCAACCGAGTACAGCTGGAGTTTCTTCAGTCGGGCTGTATAGGGCATCTGTTTGAGGCCAGTAATCCTCTTGGTGAGATACTTCTGTTGTCTTTCCAGCTGTTGCAAGTGTCTTGTAAGGTACATCCCAAATGGGGTGTTGTACTCTATGATGGGTCTGATGAGTGATGAATAAAGGGGCACAGTAACCTCTTTTGTTCTAGATGCAAACCCTTTTGTGATTAGGTGGGCCACATAGAAGGATTTTCTAACCACCTTGGCAATATGATTATCAAAGGAGAGATTACTATCTACTTGGGTCCCCAGATCCCTTATTACATTTTCTGTATTTAGGGGACTACCACGTATGTGGTAGTTCATGGGTACTTTGTTTTTTCTAAAGGGGATGACTATGCACTTTTTGGCATTTAGCTTGAGGCCATGATTATGACACCAGGTATCCGTCTCAGTGAGACCCTTCAAGAGGATGTCTGTATCAGCCGGAGAGTCAATTATGGCCCCCAGTTTCAGTCGTCTGTGAACTTGGTCAGCCATAGTCCTCCTGTGCTTGCCTGTACCTCTGAGAAGTATATACCGAACAGGAGGGGTCCCAGGACTGAGCCCTGGGGACGCCACTTGTAACCGGTTTAGAGTCGGACCTAGAGACTGCAACTCTCACCGTGTGGGTTCTATCCATGAGCCAACCAGCAAACCATCTCGTGACATAGGGGTTTATATTCAGGCTGGTGAGCTTGTCTATAATACCAGAATGGGGAATGGTGTCGAAAGCCTTTGCGAGGTCTAGGTAGGCTGTGTGGACCTCCTTTCCCTTGTCTAAAGCCTTGGTAACTGTCTCAAAGAAGTCCACCTGTTTAGGAGGCATGATCTGCCCTTAACAAAGTCAAACTGTGTAAGGTCCAATGTTTGGATATTCCCAATGTCTATGTTAATGAGTTCCATGATGATGCTCTCCATAGCCTTGCAGACCAGGCTAGTCAGGCTTATAGGACGATAGTTCCCGGGGTCTGTTGTGGCTCCACCTTTGTGGAGTGGGATAACTGTTGCTGTGCACCACTCTATGGGTATGTAGCCTGTAGAGAGGCTGAATGTGAACAGTGTGTTTAGCTGAGGGGTTAGTTCATTTTGGAGTTCATGTAAGACACAGTCTGGGACACCATCTGGTCCCATTGAAGCTGTGTTTCTGGCTTTGGATAGGGCTGTTTTAACCTGTGTGACAGTGATTGCCGGGGGTCTACAATCTTCTGGTATGGTTATGGGCCCTTTAGGGGGTGAGAGGGGGGTGAAGTTTGCACTAAACCTGTCTGCTAGAATGTTGGCAATATCAGTTGTTTCAGTGTATTTTTTGCCATTCTGCAGTAACTCGGAGCAGATCTGAGAGTTTCCACTTAGGTTCTTGACATAGCTAAAGAACGCTTTCTGGTTATCGTTGGAGTCCTTGGCAATTTTTCTTTCAAAGCTAGCCTTGGATGATTTTATGAGGGATCATAGTTTCTTGCTGATACTGATCAGGGATGTCTTTCCTTCTTGGGATTTTACTCTTTTCTGTACTAGTTTCCTCCTTCTATTGTACAGCTTGTTTATGGCATGCGTCCACCAGACTGGTTTCCTTTTCTTGGAGGAGTGACTCTTCGTTTTGCTTGGGATAACACAATCCATGCATTCCTGCAGGTGCTCATAGAGTGCCTTTGTAAGGGATTCAGCAGCTTGGACAGCGTTGTCCTTTAGCATGGGGGCTGTGAACCTTTCCACCTCGGTCTCAAGTAATGTGACGTTTGCTTTTGAAATGTTTTTCACGGTGGTTTCCTTGATTGGGGGTGAGGGCAGAATGTGGATATCTAGAGTGATTAGTCTATGGTTTGATCTAACCAGCGAGGGATTGACCTCCGGTGTAGAACACTGGTTGGCCATGTTGGTGATGACCAGGTCCAATATGTTGTCACCTCTGGTGGGGGTGTTGACCAGTTGATCTAGGGCATTCGAGTTTATAAATTCTGGGAAGTGTTGGGAAAGGGAGTTAGTACTTGAGTAGTTCTCTCAGTTAATGTTTGGGTAATTGAAATCACCCAGTATTAGGGTGTTTGGTAGGACCTTCATATTTTCCAGTGTCTCCATAAACATGGAATGGGGGTCCTGGGTCATGGTGGGTGATCTGTAGCAAGCTACAATTTGAATTGCAATTTTGCCCATTGTTAGTTGCACATGGATGATCTCTGAGGCATTGTGCTGCGCCACTAACCTGGAGGTGTGGGTATCCTTGATGAATATGGATACACCCCCACCTTTTGTGTTTCAGTCCGGGTTCTGTGGCCAAAAAGTATGGTATGAGTTATAGCCTGGTAGTGCTGGGGTGCTCTCTGGAGCCTTAAACCAGGTTTCTGTTACTGCACAGATATCAATGTTCTCCATACTGAGGAGTGCCTCAAGTGCATACATTTTGAGGTTTAGACTTCTGGCGTTTAGTAGCACTACCCTTAGTTTTTGGTTACTTGTGCTATTTACAGTGGTGGATTTGTCTTTTGAGCCTTGCCTAAAAAAGGCACTTTTCTTTCTTTTACTTAATGTCATAACTTTGCTCAGAATGGTCCTCACTTGAAATGATTAAACATGAACCAACAATTTTTTATCATTGTTTTACACAGGCTTTTTACATGTTTCTAAAGTGTATATTATATTGGTTTTAATTTTTATTTATTCATTCATTAATATTTATGAGTACTATGAATCATTTTATTGAATGTTTTTATTGGTCAAGCTGTTCATTAGTAAGATATTTAATCTGTCAACCTACCTTAGACCCACATCTGATGAAGTGTTTGAAATGAAAATGCTGTATTTTTATTGTCTGCATTTATGTGTTTTCTCTGTGTTTGGTGCACACATTAAATTGGTTTTAGAAGGCTTCTGGCTGGCTTCTGGTCTATTGGTATCTTGGGTTTGCTTATTGGTCTCACTTTGGTACCTTCTGGCTGTTTTTTCTTATTTTCTTGGTAGGGAAACACAACACAAAGTGTTCAGTTCAGAGGCATGCATGTGAGTTTCTGATGAATTTTTATTCCATGAGATACGTGCTTGTCTTGGAATCACAGTTTAACTCCACAGCACTGTTACAGCACAATAGTGAATCACTATTAGCCCAACGGATATGACCTTTCTGAGTAACTCCCAGGGAAATTTCTCTTTGACTTGTCTATCTGTAATAACTATTTTATGTAACAGATACAATGTCCTTTCCTTTCCTTTCATCCTTTCTTGCTTATTTATTATCACATCTATAACTATGCTGTCACTCCCTTTTTCATCTACTAGTTGAATAATCCTCTCCTGCCTAATACCTGTACTACGTCTATTTGCCTTTCCACCCTATATTCTAATTCCACTATTCTATTCTCTTTTACCTCTTACTTAATTCCTTCTCTTATCGAGAATTCTTCCAGTCCAATATTTCCTACGCTACCTATGCTGTAAAACTTTGAATTTAAGACCAGCATTTCCCACTTCCTGTTCTCATTTATTCAGGACTCAATCTTATATTCACTACACTCCATTTGTCGAAGTATCTGCAATTCTTCCATTTAATTGCTCAGACATCTAGGACTGCTTAACATGAATTTTCAGAGCCTTGTCTTTAAAAGTCATATCCATGTCATCTTCTTCCCATGTTGTTTGTCTTGCTTTCTATTATTTTTCCTGCTTTTGTTATACTATATATGTCTTTCCACCTTCGTTTAAAGGACAGCCATTTGAATGTACCTTTTCAGGCTGCTCTTAAATAAGGCTGCTACTTTTCACCGGATGCTGTCTGTTAATGTCATATACTTCCCCTGTTTGTCTTGCATCCCCCAGTCAACAACTATGTCATGTTCATCTTCCTTTGTCCATGACCTAATCCAGTAATTAAACTCTATACTCCTCTCCACCCAACTGTACTACCACTAGTATGGGTAGGGCAAGGCCACTGTGCAATTCCTTAGATATCATTTTTGCATTACTGGTCCTTGTGACAACATATGCCATTAGATTCTGCGTACTGCTTGAACTATCCCTTCAAGCACAATCTTGGGCGATCTTGACAACCACTAATTTTTTCATGTCTGCCTATCTTCCTAACTAGCGACCTTGGTGAATGAATTCCCTAACAAAGGCAAGCCGCCCTCCATTTTAATTAAGCTGCATAAGCTTACATGGTGTGCACCAGTGCTTGTGAATCCTTACTACCTTCTGAAATTCCATGCTTAGTACAGATGTGACACCCTGCATTTCCTTCTTACTATAACTCCCTAACTCACAGGCTTAACCACTCAGTAAGCTTTTTCTTGAAAGTGGCACACATAGACACAACCCAACAGTTTTTACCATGAGGCTGTGATACAGTGAACGGTCCAAGCACCTTTATTTCAGAAGAGGAGAACTGGCTATAGGCCTCCTTGTTTGGAGTTCCTTAATGGCACTCTTCCTTTTCGGCCAATATTAAAATGTTTATCAACAGCATCATAGCCAGGAAAAATATGCCAGCCAGCTGACCTTATGTTTTTATTTACAGTCATTTTGCTAACGGGAGATTCCCTGTTGGTCAGTTTTTACAAACAGAGCTAATACGGCTAACAGACAGCTCTAGTTTTAGAAAAATAAAACTGAAAAAATTATCCTAAAGTACAAACAAACATGTAACAAACAGAAGTCAGACAACATTATGGCAGTCATAGCTACAGATAGGTTATGCTTTAAATAAACAGTAATCAAAATGCATTGTAGATCACCAGTTTAAACCAGTAATAAATTCTGAGATGACTTCTGGTATGGAATACATGCTAACATTTTATATCTGCTCCTGCCCTTCAAGAAAAAAATATAACTTGTTAGTTAATTTATAGCTCATCAAACTAATACAGCAATCAATGACTATCTACAAAACACAACAAATACCACAGGAAAAAATAAAATATATGAAAACTATGATACTTGATAAAAAAATGAAAATTGCTGGCAAGAAAAACACAAAAAAAATTTAAAGGAAACTTCATCATTCCCTGGTTCTAAATCCTCCAAAAATGAATAAAAAATCTACTTTTAACCATCTTTCGATAGGAAAGCATTGTATTAGAATTTCAGAGGCTGAATATCAATGCTTTCAAATTCATGGAAACTATCAGTGTTAATTGAACAGTATAAATGTGGTACCCCTGCACTTGCAGTATTATTTTTACTTTTTTGAAAGTGGATCTCTCACTTGGACAGATTGGCTATGTCTAAACCAAACTGTTTCTTTGATGAAGCAATGTTTTCTGATCATGCAGCCAGAGTTGCTTCTTTTGTATCCAAAATATCAAATTTAAAATTAACTAGAAAACTTTTATAATAGAGACAGAAAACTAGAGGAGAGGCATGTAAACAAGAAAAAAAAGACAGTATTACATGTCCTCAAATGACCTTAAGATATTAATATAAAATTTATTTTATCTCTTCCTGGAGACCTACATATCTCAAGTGCTCAGTAAATTACTACTTAAAAGGCTCAGTACTGAAGAACCCCTGTTTCTTCAAACATAAAACCTATGTCTCTTTTCATAAGAATTGACACTTTTCATATGTTCTGTCTTAAGGCTGCTTGGCTCTCAGTTAAAATATTTCTAAAGATTTCCTCTAACTGCAGATAACTATTTTGGATTCCTGGCTTAAAGAAAAAAAGTCCTGTAATAAGATTTTGAGATGGAGATATCTGAGGCTCAATACGTACCTTTGAAACGGTTCCAAGAATACATGATATGTCACACCATGTGATCATGTAGTAGTCTATTTTAATGGGATCTTGCTCGCCAACTCACCTTTGTGCACCCTTTGTGATCCCTACTAAGAAGATATCTTCCTAAAATTTGGTCACTGCATACATTAATAAACTTGCATAGTCTTATGACATTTCCTAGTCAGTATATAAGAGAAACAATATGCTTAAGAGGTGGCACTGATATGGAATAACTTCAGGAGATAGGAAGGACAGTTCTGATGTGGACAAAAGAAACCATACTGAGAACTTTTTTTCCTCTAATTCTTATGTTTTAAAATGGCTTTGTGGAAACTATGATGGTAAAGACTGTTTGGAGACCCAGCCTGCACATTTTACTGCATATAAAAAACTCCAGCTTTACTCCATAGCATATCGCCTACTCCGAGGTGATCTCTGTCTAACATATAAAGCTATGTCAAACCCAGAGCTGTTGGACATGCTACACCTAAAGAAATCCCAATCCCTCCAAGCTACACGCTCTAGGCACCTAAACCTTGTCACCACAATAACAGGACACGCTGGAGGGATAGATTCCTGTCCCAGAGATGTCCTATACTCTGGAACAAGCTACCCATCTATGTCAAGCAAAGTTCTTCATTAGCATTCTTCAAGAAAAATCTTGATGAGTGGATGGGAAATAGGAAGTACACCCCGGGGATCACTGCTGCGTCTCTGCTGGACATTGGCACAGGAAAATAACTTTCTTGGGTGGCGTAAGCTATGGTACCTTGCTGGCTAGGCTTACGTAGGCCCTTGGGCCGATAGCCTAGTACCTACCTATGAACCTATATAAGTAATCTGCAGATTTTACATAGCCAACAGCTTAAGCATATCCCATAGATATGCAATAGAGATGTGTTGCTACATCATCTTGTATCCATGGTAACTCAGCCAATGTCTCCCACTTAGGGTAATGCCCCCTTATGAGCCTCCAGCAGGGTCAATCACAAGAAGTATCTAAGTGAGGACATTCCCAGTCCCCACAACAGTCTTGTCCATTAATTGAACCTGGGTCAGCTGGGCTGTAGTCAGGATTCTGTCCTGTGCCATGAAGCTGCCTTATTCCATATGTTCTTGACTTCTGCAACAATTTATGAATCCTTATGATATTATACAGCAAGGTAGTTTGATTGTAATTCATTTGTGTTAGTAAAGGCTTGCCTTGTACTGGTGATTCCCCAAAATAGGGAAGCTACACACAAGTTACGTCTGAGATACTGAAACATATTAAGACACTAAAATGGTTAGTCCAATGACTGGATATTTTTTAAATGCCATTCACAAAATGAGAATACTGTAAAGCTCAGGTGACAGTTTAGGCTCCTGGGAAATACCAATTAGTAAGGTAAAGAAGGCAGACCAGCAAAAAGGAAACCTGGAGTATCATGAAGTTCTGTAATTTAATCCCCCATGGGATGAATAATGACATGGTCTGAAAATATTTATTTATTGACTGAGTGAATGAATGATTATAAATTCTGATTATAATTGTTTTTCTTTCTTCCCCCCATTATCCCTCATTAAGTGTGGTCAAATGCTTGTGAAACTGTGTCTTTTAATGCCATGACATTGTGTATTTAAATATCATAGGTTCATAGGCAGGTACTAGGCTATCTGCCTGAGGGCATTTATAAGCCTAGCCAGAGTGTGTCGGCTTTCGCCGCCCCATTGATTAATTAACTGATCCTCTGTCAAGCAGAGCCAATAAAGTGATCCCAGGGGTGTATTTTCTGTTATATTACAAAATTATGTCTTAAATATTAAAAATAAAATGGGTAGCTTAGTTAACTGATCAAATATTTTTTGACAAATGTGCAAATAATTGTTATAACATTTATATCTGAATGCACATAGGTTGTATAATTAGCATTTTGAAAGCCATGAGTCAAGACAGCAGAAGTGTATCATTATTCAAGGAAAGATATTCTACTAAAAGACTTGTTCTTTCAGCTGTATAAAGTGGAAAGTGATTAAATTTAGCAGATATAGAACTTATTAAAATGTACTTATTTAATTACATGCAGCTTTTGCAAAGACTAGTGGATATAGTTCTGCATTCAGCAGTTCATTGGAATTGTGATATTCTTGTAAAGTCAGCTAATAAAGGTGGTAAAACTGTAATTATGGATAAGGAACAATAGTATTATTGGATGTATGAATTATTGTCTGATTCCAGTACCTTTGAGAAGCTTGATAGGATGGATGTTAATGATTTTATTTTTAAAGTTGAGTTGTTTATATGAATTACTTATGGAAGGTTCCATTAATCCTGAAACTTATAATTATCTTTACATAGCTGAACCTGTTATTCCTGCTATTTATGGGTTACCCAAAATTCACAAAAATGTAAATGTACCATCTATGCGACAAACAGTTTCTGGAAATAGATGAGTAACTACAGCTATCTCCAAATATTTTCTACAAGCTAATAAAAGTTATATTAGAGACACCAGTGACTTGGTTCACTTTATCAGTGGTTTCATTGTAACTTACGTAATAGCTTTGTATTTGCAAACTTAGACATTAAGTCTTTATTTACTGTAATACCTAATGAATATGGTATCCAATCAGTAAGAAAATTTTTGTGTGTTCATAGTGAGTCCATGGGGACTAAGACTGAATTGTTATGTACAATGCCTGATATTGTTCTAAATAATAATGTTTTTATTTTTAATAGAAAGTTTTACCATCAATTGCAGGTGGCCATGGGCTCTCCAGTTGTTAATACTTCTGCAAATCTAGTCCTTGCAAACTGGGAACGTGAATTTATTTATACTATCCATCAATCCAGGCTCTATGTATGTTTTGTGGATGATATTTTTTGATAGACAGGTAGTACTGACAACTGGAGATGTATATATTGGAGTTACAAACTACAACTTTCTTAAATTTGATCTGAGATACTCTGATAAAAAAATTGATTTTCTTGATATAACATTATTATGTAATGAGGTAATGCATGATAAAACAATACATAAAAAGAATGTTCAAACTAATAGATTTCTGCACTGTGATAGCATGCATCCTTGGCATGTATATGGCAGTGTGACTAAGAGTCAGTTTATCAGATCCAGTAGACTTAATACTAATATTCATTATTTTTCATCAGAATTGTCTAATATGTCTAGAGACTTCCAGACAAGGGGATATGACAATGCACTTATAGATAAAACCAAACAAATAATGTCCTTGGTGAACACACTTATTTTGCTAAACCACTATTTTCAGATAATGTGTTTAGGGAGAGAACAAGTAATAATAATTTTGTGCGATATGTTATGAAATTTAATAGACATACCTCAATAATTATATCTGTTTTATATAAGAACTAAGGGATTTTACACTCCAATCCTGAAGTAAAGAAAACAGTATGAGAGAAACCATCCTTTTCTTTTGGTAAGGAAAGGAATTTGAAGCAACATCTTTGTTATAAGGATTTGTTTTTTAATGATGTACTTACAACTAAATTTAATACTAAAGGAGCTGTTCCTTTTTATAATTGTTCATACTGTAACAACATTAATACTGAGACTACTTTCAGACATCCAGTTACTAAGCAAATATTTCATTTTACTGCCTTTGCTACTTGTTCTACGGACAATGTAGCATACATGGTGAACTGTGTTAAGTGTGAACATTTTTATACTGGTAAGACTAATCAAAAGCTAAGAGAGAGGATAAGATTGCATTTATCTGAAATTAGAAGGAAGGTCGATTGTAATGCATTAAGCAAACACATTATGGCCGTGGGGAAGGATCATATATTTAAATTTAGAGTTTTACAGATGGTAGAGATTACTTTAAGAGGTGGAGATCTGGCTACTAAAACTGAAGTGGCTGAATACCAATGGACTGAGTACTTCAGAGCAGACAAATCACCTGGACTTAATGTGAAAACTAGCATTAAACCCATTTTAAAATTTAGGAGAGATTTATTATGAATTTTTTGAAGTACGGTTAATTCTGTTATGTTGTGATGAATGATTTAAGTGAGTTGTTTTAAATGGTTAATTGAATATTTATCATGTGATCACTGTGAAGAAGCTGACTATTGATATAAATTGAACGAGAGCAGAATTATGTTTTAGCATTGAAAAAGAGCTGATTTTCACTCGAAAGCTCTGCATTTTACTGTTTTTCTGCATGTAATAAATATTAGACGGTTAAGTCATTGCTTGTTTTGTCTTTCAGTTCATTGGATTAACAAAGAATAAACCATTGTTTAACTCCTAAGGTAGATTTCTAGGCAGCCTGTTCTTAGCTGGACTTGGCTGTAGGGTTATTTTAGATTGTAGAAAGATTTTTAAGCTGGCCAACTTTTACCTAGGTTTTCCCATGAAACTACATCTTCCCTATAGATTTTGTGTGTGTGTGTGTGTGTGTGTGTGTGTGTGTGTGTGTGTGTGTGTGTGTGGGTGTGTGTGTGTGTGTGTGTATATATATATATATATATATATATATATATATATATATATATATATATATACAGTGAAAGCTCAGAAGCGCGAAATTCAAACCCTCGAATACTGGCGGTTTTGAATTTCACACTTCTGAGGTTTCGCTGTGGTTATGGATTCAGGTAAGTGTGTGTGTATGTGTGTGTGTGTGTGTGTGTGTGTGTGTGTGTGTGTGTGTGTGTGTGTGTGTGTGTGTGTGTGTGTGTGTGTGTGTGTGTGTGTGTGTGTGTGTGTGTGTGTGTGTGTGCTTGTGTGTGTGTGCGTGTGTGCGCTAAGGGTTTTGAGAAGGGACTGTGGTGTGTGTCAGTGTGTTTTGCTGCTGTGATGTGTGTGCAAGGAGAATGTAGCTTGTGTGGTGGTGTTTTGTGTGTGTTTGTGTGTAGTGCGATCTTGTAGTGAGAATATTTAAGTAGAGAGGGTGTGGGGGTGCAGGAGGGCTTGTCCCCCTGCTTTTATGTAGTAGAGAACTTGTGTTTGTGTTTAGGGAGGATGGTGTGTGTGCAGTAGAAGCGCAAAATTCAAAATCTCCTGAGTACGAGATTTTGAATTTCGCGGTTCTGAGTTTTCATGGTTTCAAAAATTAGACTTTATAGCTTCAAAATATTGAATTTCGATATTTCAGTATTTTGAGGATATAAAGTGAATCCATACAGATATATATATATATATATATATATATATATATATATAGTTCCACTTGAAACCATCGAATGTTCAGAACATCGAAGTTCTGATCATCGAGACCAGAACATCGATGTTCAGAACACTGAAGGTTCAAAGTGAACCACAGAAAAAGACATAAACTTTCAAAAACTAAACATAGCCCCCCTGCACCCCCCACACCCCCCTACTTTAATATTCCAACTCCGAGATCGCACTACAGTGGGGTAAGGGAAATCTCCCATTTACCACTATATGCGGTAGCACTAAACGGAAGATTTCCCGTACCCTACCTGCAATGCCAACACTCAGATGGCACACACACACACACACACACACACACACACACACACACACACACAAAACATGCAGGGCACCTTGCTGCCCTGCATATACACCCAAAAGTTTACATTTTGACTTACCTGGCATTTCCATTTTGAACCTTCGATTTTCTGAACATTGATGTTCTGGTCTCGATGATTAGAACTTCGATGTTCTGAACATTCGATGGTTTCAACTGGAACTATATATATATATATATATATATATATATATATATATGGATCTACTTCAGTAGATCGAACTTTTACTAGCTTGAACCACATATGGCCGAGACCATATGTTCGAACTCGTAAAAGTTCGAACACTGACGTAAAACCACATAATACCAAAAACACAAAACTAAACCTCTATAGCAGGGGGGCTACACTCCCTTTCACCCCCACACCCCCCTTACTTAAATATACCAACTCCGAGATCGCACTTCATTGCAGAAATGGGAAATCTTCCCTTTCTGCTCTGTACGGCGATCTCCATTCAGTCAGATCTGACTTTTACAAGTTTGAACATATGGTCTCAGCCATATGTGGTTTGAACTTATAAACACCCCCCCTACTTTAATATTCTCACTCCCAGATCACACTACAGTAGGGGAAAAGGGCATAGACACTGTCAGTACTATTTTCGGTGAAATGGATTTTTGGCAAATTGGACCCTATGTCAGGAATTTCTGGCAAAATGGATTTTTGGCGAAATGACACTGATCCATATATATATATATATATATATATATATATATATTTTAGTAAAACACTTTATTATTTTACTATAAATGCATATGACTGGAAATTCAAGTGCTCAGAGTATTGATACAAAATATGGTCAGATTCAGTTGGTGACATCCTCTATGAGGAGGGAGAAAGCTCGGTCAGAACTATCTCACTTTAAAACCCTGTAGATGGTATCTTTGAGAGTGTATAGTAAATGAGAGCTCAGGAACTAGCAGTTTTACTAAATAAATTCTATTTCAGGTAGCTCAAAAAGGTAAGTCCAGAGCCTGTCTCTCCACAATGATATCCAAAGCCAAGATCAAAGATGGTTCTTTGATACTTGAAAAAAACTGTATAGTGAAAACCATTGTGATACTCACGCACCTATTTGTTTTTAATAAAATATTAAATGATTTTTTTCCATGTCTCCATAAGCTGTCTTTGATCTTAGTTTTACTATTTTTTTTTTTAATTTTATTTATTTATTTCTCAGCTAGAGCGTCTTCTGCGTGGAGACATGCATGAATGGGCGTACCTTCGTTGAAGGTTGTGCATCAGAGCTGGTAACTCGGCATGTAAAAATCAACTACCAATCATTAGCGGACTGGAGTTCCACTGTGGCAACCCCTAACCGGGGCCAAAAGACACAACAACAACAACAACATTTAACATTTGTTTACTAGGAAAGTCAGACTTGGAACAAAGCTAATTTTCAGCAGAGGCCCGGGGAGAAATGCTCCAGACACATGTCTTTAAAACGTGGGAGGAAACTAGAGCACCCAGAGGAAATCCACACAAATGCAGGGAGGACATGCAGACTCCACACAGAAGGCACTCCAGACGAAAATCGAACCAGAGAACCTCTTGCTGTGAGGCGACAATGCTACCACTGCGCCTTCCAAATAATGGTAACAACATACCAAAGAAGTAAGAAAAGTGGGGGGTGGCACTTGGAAAACCTCCATTAGCCTCTTTTAGTAATTGCTGAATGTGTGTATGTGTGAGGTGTGTTTAAGGACCCTCTTTTTCTGAAGTATAGCCAAACTATCCTCTACTGTAATGGCAAGGTCAATAAAAAGGTTGAAACATGCATGTCCACAGTTAGTGGGGTTTGGCTTTATTGGCCTAACTATAACCATAAAGACTTAAAAAGTAAAAGAAAAAGTCATGGGCATTCAGAAGCCACGTAGCTGAAACACTTGATGTCCTTAAGGGATCATTTGCATATATCCCATGGGCCTTCATTACAGGAGGTTTAAGGTATCACACAGTGAAAACTCTAGTTTGGTTGGGTCTTTCTTGCAGTTTTTACTGAATGGTTTGTCTGCATGACCTTTTTACCCCCAGTTTGGATTTTAAATCTGAAAGATCACAACTACCAGTGGTCATATGAACACATAAAGGCAGTCTACAACATCAGTGGGAAGCTTAGCATTGTAAAGCCATTGATCATCTCTCTGCTGAGCATTTGCAAAGTGCTTACCTTGTTTGGACTTGGCAGAGATTATCCATAACCCAAGGCAACAGTGCTTACTTTCCATTCACAACAGAGAAACATCTGACAGAGTACATTAAGTTGTTGCAGAGCTAATAACTTGTTGTAGCTGGATGCAGTACTTTAGTGCCTACATGTACACAGAAAAGGAGGGCAGACTAAATTATTTCTTTTGCACTAGCTAGAATACATCTTTAAAACAAAACGCCCATGAGAGAAAAAAAATCATAATGGATAGATTTCAAATTGTGATCATTTGTATTGTGGTCAAGGTAAAACTTGTTACAAAGTACTCTATAGCATGTTGTTTGTGTACATAAAGAACACATTGCTTCCATTGTTTTATTTCTGGAGGAGGTTTGTTTGTTCAAAATACATCTACTTGAGTAGCTTATGAGCATGGACATTTTAAAACTTGTATTATTCATGTGGCATTCCCTGTAGTTTGCCAAAAGCACCGCAATGAGATTCTACTTACCTTCAGTTTGGCAAACATTGCACATAAATTTCATGCTAAGACAAATTACAACCATTTTTTCCCTCTGAATGAAGCTGATATTGAAATCTATCTTTATTTATGATTTATTTTACTACAAATGTCATACTAAATTACTTCAACTAGACTGCTGCCCCTGCAGTCTTCTGTCAGATTAATACCAGTTTCAAGTGATTTATTTGGGAAAGACCTCAGCTGTTTTTCGATGGATCATGAACTTGCCATCTAGGTTTTTAGACATACATATACACACACACACACACACACACACACACACACACACACATATGTACAAATACACATGCATGCATGCAGACAAACACAGAATCACTCAAATGTGTAAGCACTCACACACACACACACACACACACCCACACACACAAATTGTGGTCAAGGTACTTGCATCAAATGACTATATAAGCACTGCACTGAGACTTATTTTCTTTAGAAAGGATGTGTTATTTAGTGATTTGAAGAGAAATGTTGCACTCTGTACCTTTCTAGGTATATGCAAGTGTTAAGATACTGCACCCAACATTAACAACTTAGCTTGGAATAAAGAAAGGACTTGCATAATCCAAAAGACCAGGCCAGCTCTATTGCAAATTTTCGTATGGTCCAATAAAAAGTATCACATCACTCCTGAATTCAATTGCTGTTAAAAATGTACATTGACAGAGAAGTAATACCAAAGGTTGAATGTACATTGACAGAGAAGTAATACCAAAGGTTAAATAGACCAATATGTGTAAACAGTTCCTATCAGCATTCTCATGCAATAATCTCATAATAGTTTTTTTTAGTGTAATTGAAACGTTTTCTGTAAATTCTGTCTTGTAATAGTCTTGTGAACATTTTACCTGTGTCTGGTAATTTGCAGGTATATGTGAAATTAGGGAAAAAGTACTGCTATATATGATTGAATACCTAGCCACCTGACTTTATTCTAAGGCATATTTACAGATCTAGTTATATATTTTTCCTAAAGTTAATTACTGATATAGCTTCTTGACCTAAACCTGAGATTTGTATGACTATAGCGAAATACAACACTGAGGATGATTTTTTCATTCTGTGCATTAAGCTTGGAACTTCCTGTGCTATGGAGACATAGGAGCAAAATATCTCTTTTTTTTGCAATTTCTTAGCACTGCATGGTAGAAGCATCTGATCTGTGCTATTTTTATACATTCTTTTTTGTCTTATGGAGCTTATGAACCATTAAGGCTAATGCTGTCTTGCATGGCAGATTTTTGTTGCATTTTACAACTACTACTACCTGAAGCACAAAATTAGAATATGTGGCTACACATTACAAATGCTTAATAAACACTTCTCGTAAACCAAAAGAAAAAAAAAACTATGTGTGGGTATTACATGTTAGTTAGCTCTTCCTACTGTGTATGTCTGGGCTTTATTGGCAAACATGTCAGATAATTAGAGCATAGCAAAGCTTCATGAAATGGTACACCACATATAACTGTGCTGAATGAAATTCCAGGGGCTGTCAGCTTCATTTGCTGAAGTCCAGCTGAGACATCTTTTCTGTTATATTTTCCATTAGTTTCTACTCTTTATCACAGCTGTTGTATGAGCTCACTATAAAATATGATTTTACCAGGACAAAGCTGCCAGGAAATAAGAAGTGACAGGCAACGCCCACCACAGTGGCAATACTCATGTAATAATTTACTTGCATCACTGGTGCAAGCAAATTAAAATGAAAGAACTTGACTTTTGCAAACCTGTTGTAATGTGAGCCAGATTGTTAAAACCCTTGAGACCCCAAAAAGCAGTAGGAGGCAGCATAAATATGTGCATTTACTGAGCTATATTTTTCCCATGGCAACAGTATTCTCAAAAACAAAGCCAAGTCACTCATCCATGTATGGCAACAACATACTCACATACATACATACACTCAATCACTCACTCTCTTTCTCTCTCACACACACCCACACGCAAACACACACATGCACACACTCACAAACATGTACACAAGCATTTATACTTACAGGAGATGTTTGGGCTTATTAATACATCTTGTAAAACAGACAAGTTAAATTGTAGAGATGATATCTTAATAACAGAAAACATTTTGGTCTTTGGAAATAAAGAGTGAGTCTTAATTTTGAAAATAAGGCTGAATATCAAAAATTTATACTTTAAGACTGCAGAAAAAAAACTTTAAAATAATGTATCCTTTTTTCCTTTAGACAATTTAGCTTATTCTTATTTCTTGCTATAACCTCAGTTAAGCAAGTGACTTCTATCGATGCAAGATATACAATGTAGCTTAGGTCTATACAGCTATATAACTTATTTCCATTAATCCCTAGTTTCATAAAAATATCACCTTTATGGCAATTGCTTGTAAACAAAATTATATGATTATTATTATTATTATTATTATTATTATTATTATTATTATTATTATTATTATTATTCCTAACATATAAAGCTATGTTAAACCCAGAGCTGTCGGACATGCTACACCTAAAGAAATCCCAATCCCTCCAAGCTACACGCTCTAGGGACCTAAACCTTTTCACCACAATAAACAGGACATGCTGGAGGGATAGATTCCTATCCCAGAGACTTCCCATACTCTGGAACAAGCTACCCATCTATGCCAAGCAAAGTTCTTCATTAGCACTCTTCAAGAAAAATCTTGATGAGTGGATGGGAAATAGGAAATACACCCCGTGGATTGCTTCTGTGGCTCTGCTGGACAGTGGCACAGGAAAATAACTTTCTTGGGTGGCATAAGCTATGGTACCTTGCTGGCTAGGCTTACGTAGGCCCTTGGGAATAGTATGTCCTCTACTAATACAACCTCAACACTTTGGTTCTTTCAACTTCCATTCATTTGTTTATTCTGTGATTATCCACTTAATCTAACTCAAGGTCACATGGAATCTGTAGCATACCCCAGCACTCAGCAGGCACAAGAGAAACTTGATATGACACAGGATGCCATTCTGTCACAAGCCCACCAACACACATACACGCACGCACACACATACATATATATATATATATATATATATATATATATATATATGTATATATATATATATATATATATATATATATATATATATATATATATATATATATATATATATATATATATATATATATATATACACACACACACACACACACACACACACACACACACACACACACACACACACACACACACACACACACACTTTTCCATTGTGTATGATCAAACTACTTTAATTTCAAATTGAAAACACCAACAAAGTTCAAATATACACAATACCAGACAGAAACAATATCAACATAAATAATATTGAGAAAGGAAAACTGTTTCCTTTCCCAATATTAAAAGTAAACCCCTCATAACACTAGCCTTAAATTTGTTTGAATAGTAGCAGTGTTGCCATTACACAAGACACACTCAGATGCACAAACATTCACAAACACCTACAAACATTACATCTATCCCCTAACCTAATTCTGACCCTAATGCTAAAATACGCAAACTTGCACGCAGACATATAACACCTATCCTCCACTCATCCCCAACTCTAACCCTAACCCACAGACATACTCAAGAACACTTTCACCTCTCCGGTCCCACTTACCTGTCTTGACATTACAAGCCATCAACATTTGCACTGCTCATCTATCCTCAGCATTCGACAAAATGCAGGAGAACCCTATACACACACACACACACACGCATATATCTGTATATATATATATATATATATATATATATATATATATATATATATTATATATACACACACACACACACACACACACACACACACACACACACACACACACACACACACACACACACACATGGGCAGTGTGAATGTTCACTGGTTCACCTATGGCATGCTCTTGGAAGTGGGAAGGAACTGCAACACCCAGCAGAACTCCCACAGAATGTAGACTTCACAAAGAAGGCACTCTTGCTGAGAAATAAACTGAAGAACCAGGCTCTGCTAGGCAGCAATGATATTAAAACTAAAGATTAGTTGAGAGCAATGTATTTTGATAATGTGACAAATCATGGTTTGTCAAAACAAGATTCAATAAACTTTCTTGCTCACAACTTAATGACAGGCTTATTTTATATCAGAAATAAAAAATTCTCTTGAAAAACACTTCAAAAATTAAACAATTTTCCTGTAAGCTGCAGCAGTTTTCAAACAAGTTATTGTATATTTGAGTACAGTGGGCACAGGGGAGTGTACTTGTTCTGAAGTGGTTTATTTTTAAGAAACTTTAGTAACTTTGGAGGAGGACATTTTAGTGATGCACAATTTATCAAACTACGGTACACTGACTGACATCAAATCAAATTAACAACTTTACAACATCTACTGAATGTGACAATTGCCATTTTTCAGACCAAGTGCAGAAATTACTTTTGTCAACAAAATAGTAATGTGATTCGCTTCCAGACATGATGTGAGAAATTTCACTTTGCTCTTTCATGACATGAACTTGGGTTTATAACAATGAAATATGAAATGAATGAATATATGAAAACACCTCTAAGTTATTAGCATGCATCGATATAACTTTGCAGTTTTGCTACTATTTAGTATTTTCACACAAAATCCACAGACTACTTTTATACATATGAAAGCATAAACAAACACAGATGAATCATTATAATAGATATGTAACATTAGGGAGAAACTTAACAACAAAAGTAAATCTGTTGGATTAAAAAATAGTTGTTTTATTTTTACATTTCATATTTCTTTATAAAACACGTTCTGCCATTTATCAGTGTACACACATAAATAAATGCATTGTTTCTATTTTACTTTCATTTTAATCTTGTATGAACCATTTATATTCTTTGTCAGGAAGCCAACACTTAGCTTGTGCAGTGACACAGTATTCTTGGTCTGAACTTACTTTTTTGTAAGTACAACTATAAGTATTAGTAGCAATGTAAAACACACTGCCTACATCACCAAAAAGAAGCTAGAACCTTTAAAAATACTCTGTTCATCTTTTCTCTTCCTTTAATCACACCACTATGAATTAAATCTGTTTTAGAATTATATCACATTTTCTAGGGTTTTAGTCATAGCACAGATGCCTTTACTACTGAGATTAATGTTGAGTGACCTCTGTAGATTGAAAATTACTATACAAACCTTCATACTACCAGGTTAACCACATACAGAATGGCTACTTACTGTTAAATAAGATGTTTCTGAGTAATAGGTTAGTATCACTGCTACAATGCAATATGACTGTTAGAGACTCATTCTTCCTATTTGTGTTTTTACCATTTCTTCGTGCATTTCCTCCAGCTATAGGTTGCCATATGGATGCTTGCGCATAGTTCTCATAGTCCTCACCCATTCCCAAATGAGCAAAGCAGTACACTAGATATCAAATGCCTCTCCCACCAAAGCTGACCTTCTGATGTTTAAGGTCATTGCCAAAGTCAGGTTACCAGTACCGTGAATACCAGGACTGCTATGAAAGACTATACATTATGTCTATCTGCTTTTTCCCTGATGATCAATCAGCAAAATGACTACTGAGGTCAGGTAATGAAAAATAAAACAACTCTGCCATCTGGCTTGCTAATGTTTATCTAAATGGCATGGTTTCATTTTTTTTTCACCTGTTCATGTCTTTTGTTGCATTATCAAGCTCCTGTACAGACTCTTAAATAAAAATGGTTAGTTTGTAGCTTGGGTCTATGTAATTAATTTTTTATACCATTAAAACAATGCTTACTTACTCTTGCAGCTAAAGACAATGAAACATTTGTTTACCTCTGTGATTACACTCCAACCCCCACCCTGAAAAAAAAAATTGCTCTGCTTCGAGCATCTTTGCTAATGAGTATACTGCCCAGCCCTCTTGTGACTCTTGCAATGGTATTTTTGCAGAGCCAGGGAAAGTAGGAAAAGAACAAAAGAAAATCCTCAAGTGGGAGCCCTCGTGCTTGTTCTTTGTAAATGAAGAACATAATTAACATTAAATTAAGGTAATACAAATGGAGATGGCACAGTAGCTGACAACGCAAATGTTCAGGGAGGGCTGAGATGTGATTCATATTTTTAATTTACTGTACAAACAAAGGTAATCAACACAAGGGAAAATGGGGATCCTAAGTGGCATGTTGTAGTTTTATTTACTGTGTGTGTGTGTGTGTGTGTGTGTGTGTGTGTGTGTGTGTGTGTGTGTGTGTGTGTGTTTGCATGCTCTCTGCTCCCCTCTTGCTGTTGGTGTTCCTAAGCACACTAGAACAATTAAACTGAACTGCTCACACAAAATTTCATGACCAACTACAAGCTAATGCATAGAAACATGGAGTACAGGAGTAGTAAATATGCTGTCTCACTTTCTGCTACATTTTCACACTGTCTGCAAACCACGGAGGTTAAAGTATTGCAGTCTTCTGTCGATAAATATCTTCAGTTAAAGAAGTATTATTTATTTTGTTTTATTATATTTACTGGTTAGAGCACTGATCATATTTGAGTATTTTGCAGGTTCAGTCCAGATTACCTGTATAGTAACAACAGTAAAGTAAGACAAAAGGTGTTTTAATTCATTCTAGATTATTGAGGATGGGTTGCCTGCAGTAAATATTTCACAGATGTATAAATACTGACTGTAATCCAAGGGGTGTTATTGCCTGTTACAAACACAAACACATGCTCACTCACATCCTGGGTCTATTCAAACTTACCAGGGTTAAAGGCTATGGGTCAATGGCTTAATAGTACAATAGCTGGTTCACCTGTATCGATGAACTGTCTAATAATGCCCAAATGTTAATACACTGACAACCTGATCTACAGAGGTCAGTGACATTCTTTCATCTTCACTGCTACCTGTATTTATGGCAGCAGCAGTGGGATAACTGCTGCAAAGTAAAACAAGAACACTAAAGTTAGTTATCCTATGGTAGATTTTCTACAGTAAACAGAAAGTGTTAGCAGAGATTAGCTGGAAATGCAAATGTTAGTATAAGAATGCAAATGTTGATTTCTTGTGTGCATTTTTTTTTTTGCTATTTAGAAGAAAAGTGTGGTAGGATGCATTTGTCAGTGGAAGCGTAAATTGTGAAGGAAACCGTGGGTAATACTGGTTGGTGCATGCTGTAAAAAAACAAGTACTGCTATATAAAAGCAGAGTGGCATTTATGTCACTGTCAATAAATAAATTAAGTTTGATTAAGGCTTGACAGTCCTGGGATCCAGAATACATATCTGCAGGAAAGTGCACAGTCATGCAATAGGCTAGCCCATTCTTATCAGACTGGCTGTGAGAAGGTTAAATAGTGCATGAGAAACAATAGGAAACTGGGCTCAGAAGAGTATACGTCACAGCAGTGCTAGTAGAGATGGACATAAAAGCTGTGGCCTTGTATAGCATGATAGGCCCCTAGATGTGTGCATTTTTAATAATTAAAACTATAGGTAAATTACATAATTATTTAAAGTAATAAAGTCACTTTAAACTACACAGAATGATATACTGATCTCTGGGGAACACTGATCATGTTAATGACTTACAACTCTACTAATAAAACTTTGAGAAGTCTCTGAATGCCTCAAGAAGGCAACATGAATTAAATAGAAGCAAAAGTTACAGGGTACCTCAATAAAGGCTGGAGTGTTTTAAGCAGTTATATCAGAAGCCAGTACAAAGTAGGGAGGCTGGGAGTATTACATGGAAAATGACACCCTGGGAGCAAGTAAAAACTTTACAGATTTCTTAATAGGGATACTTCTGTATGAGAAACATTACAATATGCAAATCACAGATTTGTAAATTAGTGTAAAGCCAAACAAAGCCCAAATGGCTGTCCTGTTTCATGAATGCCATACTGTAACATCATTGCAGACCTGAGCATCTAATGCTGACATAATGTGTAAAAAGAAGGTATCGTTTAACTAGAGCTGAGACTGTGCAGATAAATAACTTCTGAAAGCAATCGCTGGCACTAAGTGATCATGGACCACTGCTGCATTACTGTAGACCAAAACTGCCAACTGGTACCAAAATGTGACATGGTGCAAGAGGCCTAACAGCTCTGATATCAAAAAGAGTACCAAGTAATGCTATATCATAGTTTCTGTACCCTAAGTGTAGGGGTATCCTTTATCAGATGTAATTTGGTACCTGTGGGAGGTCTTTGCAATGACTGGGATTTATGTGCCTTGAAAAGGTGATTGACAAAGTTATTTATGTCTTGACATTTTTGTTGACAGTGATGGCCATGCTTTAGTATGCCTTCTGGGTGAGTTCTCTCTTACTCATCCCCTGTAGCATGCTGCAGCATGTTCTGCCCTGATTGCTGGCCCACATGGGCCTGTATGGTGTTCACCTAAGTTGCTGCATCAAGAGAGTATGCAAATTCCACTATTATTCATCACAATCTATCCTTTTCTAAGTATTACTTGCCAAACATCAGTAGCCATGGTTCATGGGGTATTGCATCATATCTGTGTGCAGTCAGTATTGCATCCAACAAAATTTACTGTAAATGATTGGATGCACGCCTGTGGGTGTTATATGCTGTTTTGGTTCCACAATGTCATCACGATAAGTGAGTTCCCATCTCCCAGTGATCGACTTGTTTCCATTACTTTCTAACATCTGAGGACATGAGGCAGGGGACATGAAGGTTGGAGTCTGCAGGCCATTATCTTGCAGGCAGCCCAGAGATTTTTTCCTTTGGCTACTAAAACATTATGTTGTTGGCAAGTAGGGATATGCAATGGCTAGGCTCCTACATATGTCTAGCTACAGAGAGAAGCTGATACTGACAGATCCATTCCCCATGTCACACCTTCTTTTACAGAGTGTATACCTATGGTCTGACCCTCAAGTAGTGCTGCTACAGTGGGATGAATACCAACCTCTCAACCCTGGATGAACAATCCAGCATTGGTCACCCATTTCCCACTCCCCCCCAGCTGATTTCTCTCATGCTCAGGTCATTAATCGAGCCCAGATCATCTGAACTGTAGTCAGGGATTTATCCCTCAGTGTCACAAAGCCAGCCTGTGTCTTTCATTGTTCTATGTCTTTTTCAGTGAAGTGACATTCCAGTTAAATAATTTCAGCTTTGTTGAAGCTTTTCTTTGTGTGGATTAATTTATGTGTTTTTGATGGCATTTCATAAAATGTTATATCTCAAGTTTGTTTGTTTATCTTACAGAATACATGTGAGACATACACATTTGTCTAATGAAGACCATCTCAAAAAATTGCTCTTAGGTGCTCTTGTCAAATTCCTAGACAAATAATTCTGCTTCATTTGTCTGACGTACTGTGTTTTTCGGTCTGTTACACATGCCTCAACGTACCCCTCAGTTCTGACTTTCGGAAATGACTTTACTGTTTTCCTTACCAGTGAAGTCAGTTAAAATGATAGCGCTATGCCTGTGTTTCACATTTGATTTTAGAATATGGCTTTACATATGCAGTAGGTTTTCTGCATCATCTGTTCATGGTTTGCTGAACAGCTCCATGATGTCCTAAATTTCCTGTCAAACCCCTTCAGAATTCCGGTGCAAATTCTCTTAGCCTGAAGTTCTGTGCACTTTCATTTTTAATATTTGTTCAGAGTCCTGTTTTTTTTAATAAAAGGCTATTAATACTCTCCCTATAAATGTGTATTACTTTGATTGATATAGATGCATCTCCAGTCTCATCTTTGGAAAACAGTAAGTAGAAATTAAACAATCACTTGGTACTGATCTGTTTCACTGCCTTGTAGGTTCATAGGTTGGTACTAGGCTATCGGCCCTAGGGCCTATACAAGCCTAGCCATAAGAAGTCCCTGTCTATTTCTTCCCACAATATTTACTTCCCTGGATCCCTGTCTAGCAGGGCAACTCATGTGATCCCCAGGGTAAATTTCCTATCTCCCATCCAGTTGTCAAGGTTCCTTTTGAAGAGGGCCAAGGAGGCGCTCTGCTTGACATGTATGGACAGTCTGTTCCAGAGTATGGGGAGTCTCATTCTACTCAACCCAACTTCTCTTGGACAAAAGAAAACTATCCTTTACATAAGCGGAATGTGTTAATGTGCTAATCAACCTGATATGATAAATAATTATAACTTTATCAATGGTAAATATATACATGGTATAAATTAGCTGTCTATTACAAATATTCTCCTCCAATTGTAAGACATTTAATACAATCCAAGATATACAATGATGAATCCTTAGTATGTACATAGTATACTATAATAAATTGCTATGTAAATACATGACTACTCCTGTCTACAACTACTGTTAATTGAAATGTTCTTATTTTCATGTCTGTAACTAAAATATTCTGTTTCATAAATTTAAATGTAATGTCTTCATTTATGTATATCTAACAAAATTCCTATTCATATATTCAGGGATCAAAGTCTGCACTCTTGTGGCAGAAGAGGGCTGATTTCACCTATCTGAGATAGGAATCACTGGTGGAAAGCTCACTGTGTGCTTACCTGACTGGCCTTAGGCCACAGCTAGTGTAAAACTTGTTTTTTTCTGGTAATTCTTCAACAGACAAGTACAATATGTGAGAGATATAGTTGCACATTGACATTGGAGGCTAGGCTCTCAAATACAAACAAGAAAAGCAACAAACAGATTGTCAGCAACACATACAAATCATCCACCACACCCACAAAGGACCACAAACATAGACCCACATATGCAGAGGTGCTTACATGTGACTTACCCAAACCTCAAAGGCCTCTCGGGCACAGTCCTCAGAAACTTCACATGCACACAAACAAGACAATTCCCATCACAACACATAAAGCCACGCCTCATTGTGCCTCAACTACAAAGCCCATAAGGTGAAAACTTCTCAACCCAATATTCTGGTCATAGGAGACTCCATTGCGAGACACACTGATGTCTCTCATACCAGTCTGGATAAGGAGAAGGTTATAGTTAGTTTCCTGTCAGGTTCCAGGATCCACCAGATCATGCAAGCACTCAGGTTACTTACCCATAAGTACTAGTATGACTCAGTCATAGTCCATGTGGGCATGAGTGACCTGAGATGTACCTCCTTGAACTACATGAAGAAAGACATGATTGAGCTCTCAAAATATGGGTCACGGGCAGGTATAAGCCTACCATTGAGCAGCATTCTACCATCTCCAAGGATGATGCCACAATACCAGCAGATAATGATCAACTTTAACAATTGGCTTAGTTACTGGTGTCATTCCAAAAGAGTCCAAAACTTGTCAGCCTGTGAGAACATGGTTGACAAGCTGCACTGCTTTGCAAGGGATGGTCCTCACCTGTCACCTTGAGGATTTTGGATATTGGCCAAAACATTATCCACCCCTATAATGCTTTTTTTAGGCATTGCCAAACAGACAAACCTTCCAACATAACAAAAACTAATAAGGTCAAGCTAAAGGTGGTACTGCTCAGTGCTAGGAGTCTCAACAAGAAACTGCAATCCCTAGAAGTTCTCCTCACCCTGGGGAATGTTGATATCTGTGCAGTTAATAAAACATGGTTCACAGCCACAGAAAGTAGTCCAGTGCAGGGCTATAATACATCTCATATTTTCTGACTATCCGCAGAACATGAAAAAGGAAAAGTTGGAGATGTATCTATCTACATAAAGGATAAGCACACCTTAAGGCTGGTCAAACAGTGTGACATGCTTGAGCTACTCCATGTCTAACTAACCATGGGAAAAATCCATTCCCATATTCTTGCTAGCTACAGGTCCCCGACCATGAACCAGGAAACCCATACATCATACCTGAAGGTACTAGAATCACTCTCCATCCAGTCCAATACCATGCTCATGGGAGATTTTAACTACCCCTCTATTAATTGGGAGGAGGCATACATGGCCAATAACATGCAGGCCCAAAGATTTATTGACTTTGTAAATTCAAATGCCCTGGAGCAGCTAGCCTGCACTCTCCATAGAGGAACAAATATCCTAGATCTGGTACTCAAAAATATGGGAGAGGGCTGCCCCCCCCCCCATGTGATGTCCTCACTGCTAATTTCAGATCACAAAGTTGTCTGGCTTGAAATAAAGGTAAAACTAGTCCCCCCACCTAACCCCAAAAACTTCTTTAAGGTAAATTACCCCTATTGAGGGATGGCATAACTAGTTTCCAAGCTCTCTCAAATCCAGAAAGCACAGAAACCTATGTAGAAACATATTCAAAAGTCCTGTACAACCATATAAACAAATGCATAGAAACGACAGCACCAGACTGAAAGAGTGAATAAGGAAACTAGTGAAGTCTCTGAAAGCAGACTTTGAGGTAAAAATAGCCTTTAAAGCTAAGGATAACCATAAGGCATTTTTCAGTTATGTCCGCAGTCTTAAGGGTAACACCCAAGAATGTGCAAAATTAGTTGTAAATGGTGTCACATATATTTAGCCGAAAGATATAGCAAATCTTCTGACTGAAAAATTCAGCTTATATTTCACCTCCCCATAATCCGCAGTTTTCTCTGAAGAAATACCTTCCACCACTCCACTGCCAGTTATCAACAAAAAACAGGTTGAAGCTGCACTCTCTAAATCTAAAAACATGGCTTCAGTGGGGCCTGACAATATAACATGTTGCCTCTTCTTTCTTTCTTTCGGCTTTTCCCGGTTAGGGGTCGCCACAGCGGACCTCCAGTCTGCTAATGATTGGCAGTGGATTTTTTATGGTGCTGAGTTGCCAGCCCAAAGCCCAACCTTCAAAGAAGGCACATCCATACACACTCGCACCTATCTGCATGTCATTAAAGGTCACTTGACTGCGGGGAGGACATGCAGACTCCACTCAGAAGGCGCTCCAGCCGAGAATCGAATGGGAGAACCTCTTAACATGTTGCCTCTTAAACAGCTTAAATCAGGACTTAACAGGCCTATTAGGATCTCTGTTTAACCCCAGTCTCTGAATGGGCTTTGTCTTGATAGAATGAAGGACAGAAACAGTCATCCCTCTGTATAAAGTGAACTACTGACCCAGGAAAGTACAGACCCATAAGTTTGACTAGCCTTATATGTAAGGCCATGGAAAGTATAATCATGGACCTGATAAATAATGACAGAGGAAACCTCCAAATACTAGACCCAACCCAATTCAGCTTTGTCAAGCAGAGGATATGCCTACTGAATCTAGTAGATTTCTTTGAGAAAGTCACTAAGTCCATGGATGAGGGTAAAATAGTACATACCACCTACCTTGACTAGGCCAAGGCATTTGACACAATTCCTCGCTCAGGTATTATAAATAAACTCACAAAACTTGGCGTAAATCCCTATGTCACCAGATAGAATGCCAATTGGCTTACAGACAGGACACATTGTTAAAGTGGCTGAATTCAGATCCAGCAAGAGGCCATTTATTAGTAGTGTGCCACAGGGCTCAGTGCTGGGACCACTCCAGTTCAGAATATACTTCTCTGAAGTCAAGGCTAATATGGAAGGAATCTGGATGACAAAGTTTGCTGAAGAATGCAAGCTTGGGGCAGTCACTGAGTTCCCCAATGATGTAGATATCCTTCAGGAGGATCTGGATCAGACAAATGACTGGTGCCATAACCATGGCCTACATCTAAATGCAAAAAAATGCATTATCATAATCTTTTGGAAGTCAAATACCCCTGCAAAGTGCAACATCAATAGCACACCCCTAAGAGTAGACTCAGAGGTGGGACATCTAGGTACACAGATAGATGGTAACCTGAACTTTGAACTCCATGTGTCCACAGTGGTAAGGAAGTCTTTCTATGTGACATGACTTATAAGTAAAGGTATGGCATCCAGATCCAAGGAAATTATAGTTATGTTGTACTCAGCTCTCATTAGACCAACAATCAAGTACAATGTTACATTTGGCATGTACTTGACTAGGCACTTACAGCAGCTGGAGTGACCTCAGAGGTTCCTCACAAAGAAAATACAGGGTGTAAACAACATGTCCTATGTGGATATACTAAAAGTCTTATTCCTTTACTTTGTCTCCTACCAACTATTAAGGGGTGACCTATGCCTGATCTACAAGCCACTCACAAATCTAGCCCTGATGGAGCTGTTACATATCCACAAGAACAATAGCATAAGTGTCACATGATCTAGCAATCTAAACTTAGCCAGCAAGTCAAACAAAACATGCTGGAAAGACAGATATTTGATCACCCCTTCTTTGGAACAGGCTTCCTATTTATGTTAAGCAGACCACTTCCCTGGCCCTCTTCAAATGTAATTTAGATCTATGGATGGGAAATCGCAAATTCACACCTGGGGTAATGCCTATGTCCCTTATGGACAGGGGTAATCTGTAACATACTCAAGGCATAGACACAAATCCATGCTATCTTCTTGCCCCTAGGGGCCATATATTTGGTAAAATCAGGTTATATTGGCTAGGGGGGCAGCCACAGTGATGCAGCAGTTAGCATTGCCAACTCACAGCAAGATGTTCTCCAGTTCGATTCTCAGCTGGGGTGCCTTCTGTGCGGAGTCTGCATGTCCTCCCTGTGGTCATGTGGGTTTCCTCTGGGTGCTCTGGTTTCCTCCCACATCCCAAAGACATGCTGTAGGTGGATTGGACACTTTAAATTGGCCCTAGGCATGAGTGTGTGTGTGTCCGGCTGGCAACTCGACACTGTAAAACTCCGCTGCCAATCATGAGCGGACAGGTGATCCACTGTGTCGACCCCTAACCGGGAAAAGCTGAAAGAAGAAGAAGAAGGTTATATTAGCTAGGCTTGTAAGGGCTCTTAAGTTGTTAGCCTAGTTCATAGGTTCATAGGAGGTTACTAGGTTATTGGCTCTAGGGCCTTTATAAGCCTAGCCATGTTATACCTGAGTTCCCTTACTGACCAAGTTGTATGATATATACCAATTGCCTTTATCCAAGAGGGACATAGGTGACACTCCCTGGGTAAATTTATGGTCTCCCATCCAGTTGTCTAAGTTACAAGTAAACAGGGTCATTGAGGAGTTCTGTTTTATGTGAATTGGGAGTTTGTTCCAGAGGACTGGCAATCTCTGGGAGACACATATGTCTCTCCAGCATGTCCTGTTAGTGTCGCAGGCTAGGTTAAGATCACTAGAGTGAGTGAATCTTGTCCCATTTGACTTGTGGATGTGCAGCATTTCCATTAAGACAGGGTCCAAGACTGTTGTGTAAGGCAGGCACAATTCACCTCTCAGCAGCCTATAAGATACGGGTCTATATCACTTCCACAAAAACACAAGTACTCAAACACCTATTCATCGACCCCAATACATCGAACAGCTGTTTATGGAATGTTCACATCAGCAAACATTTTTTTCCAGGGCAAAGAGTTAGCTATCTAACATCAGGAAATTGCCCTTTTCCCGACTGTAGTGTAATCTTGGAATTGGTATATTTAAGTGGGGGGATGGGGGGGCAAAGCCTCCCACATTGGGGTGTGTGGGGGGCATAGCTCCTCCACTTTGGTTGTTCGATATACTACAGTGTGTGCGCTGCTCGATATGTTGGACAGCTAACTCTTTGCCCTTGGAAATGTTTCGCTGATGCGTAGATTTGAGGAAAGGACCATTCCCTGTATTAGGGTGCATAGATAGGTGTTCAAGTACATGTATTTCTGTGGAAGTGATATAGACCTATAAGATACAGAGTACAGTAACAGGGCCTTTAATCTGTCCATGTAGGTCATGTGTCTAAGGCCCTGAATTTTCTTGGAGAAAAACCTCTGAGGTCTCCCCAGCTGCTGCAGGTGTCTGGTGAGGTACGTGAGGTACATACAGAAGGGAGCACTGTACTCTATTAGTGGTCTGATGACGGATGAGTACAGGGAGTTATAACATCCTTAGTTCTGAATGCAATGCCCTTACTTATGAGATGTGCAACGTAGAAGGCCTTCCTTACCACTGTGCACATGGTGATCGAAGTTAAGGTTGCTATCAACCTGTGTTCCCTAATCTCTCACCACAGGCTTTCAGCTAAAGGGGGTACTGTTAATATTGTAATTTGCAGGGACTTCCCCTTTGCCAAAAGGGATGATAAAGCATTTTTTGCAATTAGTTTAAGTCTGTGGCTTTGGCACCAATTATTTGTCTGTGTAAGCCCTTTTTGTAGTATGTCAGCATCATTGGGGGACTCAGTGATTGCACCCAGTTTGCAATCATCGGCAAACTTGGTAAGCTACAGACCATCTATTTTCACCTGGACTTCTGAGAAATAGATTCCAAATGGTATGGGGCCCAGCACAGATCCATGTGTATACCACTGGTAGCTGGTCTGATTTTTTATGTTGGGAATTGTGTTCTTATGACACTGCCTAAAAAGGCACTATGAGGGAAGCAAGTACCTTTGCCAGTAACCAAAAGCCAACAGGTGACAAGTGAAGACCATCTTTGGCTATCCATCTAGTGACATATGGGTTAATTCCCAGTTGGCTGAGTTTCTCAATGATGCCTGAGTGGGGAATTGGGTCAAAAGCCTTAGCTAAGTCAAGATAGGCTGTATATAGTGTTTTGCCTACACCCATGGCTTTGGTGACATTCTCAAAGAAGTTCACCAGGTTTAATAAACATGCTCTACCCTTAACAAAGCCATATTAGTCCAGGTCAAGAGTTTAAAGGTCACCTATGTCTTTATTGATATGTTCCATGATGAGTATCTCCATGGCCTTGCAGATTTGACTGGTTAGGCTTATAAGTCTATAGTTCCCAGGGTCGGTTGATGGACCTCCTTTGTGCAAGGGAATTACTGTTGCATTTTCCACTCTGCTGGGACAAAGCCAGTACTTAGACTGTGGTTGAAGAGAGTGCCAAGGGGTTCCACTATGTCCTGTTTTAGACAATTTAGTAGGAACCATGAGATGTTATCCAGTTCTACTGAGGCTGTGTTTTTGGCCGTAGAGAGTGTGGTTATGACCTGCTCTTTAGAGATACTATGTAGAGGACTGGTGACAGGTATGCTTTGGGATATGCCTGCTGGGGACAGGCAGGTGAAGTTTGTGCCAAATCTGTCTGCTAGCAGTTTGGCAATATTCTCAGGGTCAGTATGAGTGGTACCATCCACTACTAATTCAGCACAAAGCTGGGCCTTCCCTTTTAGATTTCTGACATAGCTAAAGAATGCCTTGTTATTATCCTTAGCTAGGGATGCTAGTTTAGTTTCATAATTGGCTTTAGAGAACTTTACAAGATATCTAACATTGCTTGTTCAAGCTGTGGAAGGTTTCCTTCCTCTGCTGAGTCAGTTTCTTCTTGTTCTTGGACATTAGATTCTTTCGGTTGTTGTATAACCTATTAAAGCTTGATGTCCACCAGGTTGGCTTGTTTTTTGTGAGGACCTTGTGTTGATCGATTCAGGTACAGCTGAGTCCATACATTTGTATAGGTGTTTGTACAAGGCATCTGTGTGCACCTCTGTATAGGAGTCATTGCTGACAGTGGTAGCAGTGGGTTTGAAACTATTCATGCCATTGCTTAAGACACTATAGTTTTATTTGGAGAAATTTTTCATCCTTTCTGCTCTTGATGGGGGGGGGGGGTCAGGTATGATCATTACTTCAAATGAGACTTATTCGTTAGCAGACCTTACCAGGGAGGGCAACACACAGGGGGTAGTGCAGAGAGCCCCTATGTTGGAGGGTACTAAGTCTAGGACTTTTGAGCCCTTTGTAGGGTTGCATACTATCTGTTCCAGAGCATTTGTTTTAATAAAGTCCAGGAACCTTAGGGTGAGCTGTTTGTGCTCATATATGACTTCCAATCGAAGAAAGAATATTTGAAATCACCCATGACCAAGATGTTTGGTTGTATAGTGAGTGACTCAAGTAGGTCCAGGCAGGCAGAGTGGTTCTTGTGGTTCATGGTTGGGGAACCTATAGCTAACAATGATATGGAAGGGAGTTTAGCCTACAGTTAGTTAGACTTGGAGTAGCTCTAGGGAGTCTTACTGTCTGACCAGTCCTGAGGTATATTTGTCTTTAATGAAGATGGATACACCTCTGCCTTTGGTTTGTCATGCTTATTTTGCGGTCTGAACATGTGGAAGACATTGTAGCCTTGCATGGCCAGGGTGCTCTCTGTGGCCTTGAACTATGTCTCTGTGGCTTCACAGACATCGGCATCTTCCAAGGTAAGAATTGCTTCCAGTGAGTGCAGTTTCCAATTTAGACTCCTAGCATTAAGCAGCATAACCTTGAGTTTGTCTCTAGTAGATTTTTTATGTTGGGAATTTTGTTGTTATGACACTGCCTAAAAAGGCACTATGAGGGAAGCAAGTACCTTTGCCAGTAACCAAAAGCCAACAGGTGACAAGTGAAGACCATCTCTGGCAAAGCAGCATGGTCTGCTGATCATAACTTCCCAACCTGACAGATATTGGATCCCCCTGGACTGACACCAGAAGCTAAGCCAATTGTTGAAGTCAATCATTTGTTGTTTATATTAAGGCATCATCCTGGGTGAAAGTAGAATGCTGCTTAGGGCTAGGGACATACCTGCCTGGGACACATAATCTGAGAGTTCAGGCATGTCTGTCATCATATAGTCGAGTAAAGTATGTCTCAAGTCATTCCCAACAACAATGACTATGACAGAATCATAACGATACTTGTTGTTAGGAGACTTGAGTGTGTGTGTGATCTGACAGATCCTGGCACCTGACAGGCAGCTGTCTATGACCCTGTCCTTGTCCAGTCTGGTGAGTGGGACGTCTGTGAGTCTCACTATGGAGTTGCCTATGATCAACACATTTGGTTTTGAGGTGTTTTGCCTTAGGGTCTTATTGGCTGAGTCACCATTGTGTGTATTATGTGTCGTGGATTCTGTTGGGTCTGCAGTATGTGCAGCAGGTTTGCCCTTGGGAGGCCTCTGATCTTTAGGTAGGCTTCTAGCAAGTACTTCCGCGTATGTGGGTTTATGTGTTGTGAGCTTGTTATGTGCGAGAGGTGAAGTGTGTGCTGACAAACTGTTTGATATCTGGTTTGTTGTTATGTGAGAGAACTGATTCCAGATTCATAGTATGGATACATCTCTCACATGTGAGTAATTGGTTGTCAGTATATATGAGGCAATTGCTACATTGCCTCAGGATGCCCATGTCAATCAGGCTGGTTGGAGGAAATGGTGGGGAACTGTGCATCCATTATGGCAGGTATATACTATAGTAACTAGTGAGGAGGTATATACTGCAGTAACTAGTGAAGAGTGGGCTAGATGGACCAGGCTTTGCTCTAAGACTAACAAAAAGTGGCTAGTCTATGGAGGGCTAGGGGTAGAAAAGTATGTCACTGCTTCACCATGCAAAACTGAGTTGCACGCAGGGTGACAGTGCATAACCGTGTTGCACACAATGAAGCAGTAGAGCTTAGGAGGGTTTCCTAGCAGATATCTAACCAAAATTATCTTTCTAGGCATTTGCTTCTATGCATGGCTATACACAGCTGTGCTAAACCCTGTTGCATGATGTGCAGCTATGTGTAAACATGAAGCTTAAATACAAGTGAAATTAAACCATTTTAAAACAAAGTAACTAATGGGAAAGCCCAAGACTGAGCCTTATTCCAGCAATTCCCAACTCAGATGGGTCCTAGGCTGCACACTTCTGCCACAGGGGTGCGGGGGGGGGGGGCTTCTTAATGTACAATGGCTAGTTTTAGTTCTCAAGTGATACCAAAGAGTTTAGATTCAGCAAGTCTGAATCTAGCCTATGATACAAAATGCAGTAGTACTAGAAGTTCAAAGTACAGAAAATCACAGTCACAACAGCAAAAAAAAAAACATAGTTTAAATAAAGCAGCAATTCAGTAGAATGCTGTTCTCAAATTCCAATGTAGGCTTTAAAAAACTTATTTTTTTTAGCAGATTTCAATGGTTGCCTTGGATTTAGTTCCAATTCACTCCAGATCTCTGTCTAAAGTCACCAGTCTCTGAGCAGCTCCAGTAAACTGAACACAAACCTGTGCAAACACAACACTTAAATGCAAGCAAAGTTAAATTATTTTAATCAAAGTAACCAAAGGGAAAGCCCAAGACTGAGTCTTATTCCAGCAATCCCTAACTCAGATGGGTCCTTGACTGCACACTTCTGACACATGGGTACAGGGGGCCTTCTTAATGTAAGATGGCTGGTTTTAGTGCTCAAATGATACCAAACAGTCTAGATTCAGCAAGTCTGATTTTGGCCTATGCTATAAAATGCAAAAGTACTAGAAATTCAAAGTGTAGAAAATCGCAGTCACAACAGCAAAAAACAGTATAAATAAAGCAGCAGCTCAGTAGAATACTCCTACAAGCGTGTAGACCACAAACCTTCCTAGTGTGAAATAACTGGTCTGGAGCCCAAGTGCTTAAACCAGAACAAAGACACTTAGGATAACAGACACAATAAGCCTTTACTAGCAATTCCTAGCTTAGAAAGGTATAGGCTACACTCTCTTGCCACCAGGGCCGGCCTTAGCTACAATGGAGCCCTAGGCAAAGTAGCGCTCTAGTGCCCCTTAAGCCGCACCCACACCATACTCGTGAAACATCCCTATTTGCCCCACATCCACAGGAAGGATCCATCTCTGTTAGAAATGCTACATCTAAAGAAATCCCAATTCCCTCCACACCACATGCTCCAGAGACCTCAACCTCTTTACTACAATCAACAGAACATGCTGGAGGGACAGGTTCATAACCCAGAGACTGCCCATGCTATGGTACAGATTTCCCATACATGTCAAACAGAGCACCTCACTAGCAGTCTTCAAGAGAAATCTTGATGAGTGGATGGGAAACAGAAAATTCACCCCAGGGATCACTCCAGTGACTTTACTTGACAGAGGAAATGGGAACTAAGGTCAGGTGGCACGATGCCAGGATAATCTTATGGGCTAGGCTTGTAAAGGCTCCAGGGCCATTAGCCCAGTACACACCTATGAACCTATAAACAACAGCAGGACCCCTAGAACCAGGGTCCCCCAACAATCACAGGTTTCGCTAGTGCTTAAAGCAGGCTATGATTCCACACCATTTTCACACAGATGTGAGAATGTCTTCAGATGACTGATGCTGGCTGACTATGTTTGCATGGCAGTCAGCCTCTTAGTAATGAATAATGCAAATAAGGACCCTGGATATGTACTGTGACACCAGTATATCAGCAAAACCATAGATATTTTAAGGACTATTCTAATCAATAACTGTATATACATGCCTTATCTGTTAACATTATTTAAAAATAATGTATGCATCTAATAAGGGGCTGACACCCCTTTCCCAATACCTCTCAACCTCTGAGCTTTAAAAATCATATTATAAGGTCAGAAAGAAGACCAGAGTCTTACTTTATATGCTAGACCCTATATAGTTCCTGGAAAGGAGTTTGCATGGGTTGTATTTATTTGTTTGATAATGTACATACCTATAAATGGGTCTGCCATTATGAGGAACATCAGTAAACCGAGAAGGAGCAAGACAATCTCTGAGGGCCAAAATTATAACGCACTGCCTAAATCATACCTTTAAGAAGTATGCCTGCAAGAACAAGTGTTTTCACATATTTTCAGTCACCCATGGCACATCAGACTATTTAAAAAGTCATACACAGTTAGTAATGAAAATAGTTTGATACTGACTCCTGAACAATAATGCTCACATCCAACAGGGGGACTGACACACCCCTCCCTGCCATATTGCATATTTCAAATAAATATCTATCAGAAAATACATAATCAAAGTTAAAAGCTATACTGTATACATTATATATCTTCTCCACCTGCCCCACAGTACAAAACAAACTACCATTTGGTGGGTGCCAGCCCTCCTGAAGCATTTTTTTGCATTAATTTCTATTGATATGCATTTTAATCATTTTATGAAATACCACAACACAGTATCACTAGAGAAATCAATCAGCTGTCCCAGATCTAGCAAAATTTTCCTAATTTTGCCTCTTGAGACCCCCCCCTCTTTTTTTAGTTAAAAATTGAGAATTATGCTCAGATATACCTTCTGTTCTACTAACGTTTTAAGTGAATTGGAGTACTATTTAAAAAAATATTCCTTATTTTGGTCTTCTAATTTATTGATATGCATAAAAATATGCCACTCAATGCAGTCCGAAAGTTTTTTCAAGCGAGGAACACTACAAACTGTAGTCTGTGGAAAACACAGCAATATACACACACAGACACACACACCTACTCTCTCATACAGCAACATACACATACCTTTTCTTTCATACAGTAACTAACAACTAGTCTAAATTCCACACACTCCTACTCTCTCAAACACACAGACAAGTACTTTCTCATACAGAAATAAACAAAACAACTATTTTAAATTATACACATACACATCTACTTTCTCTCTGTTAGCAGCACACACATACACACACTCACGCACCTTCTCTCATACAAACAGAAGGGGTTATTGAAATTCTATATACACACGCACAGACACACACTCTTTCTCTCGCATACAGTAACAAACAGTTTGAATTACACACGCATACACTTACTTACCATCTTTCTAACTCAAACTGCCACATGGACTTAGCCCCCCTTCACAGAACTGCTAGCTTAAAATTTACGCGCGACTGCAAACTGAATTTACTTACACACTGGCGTAAGCACGTATGATGCTTGTTTAAGGAGAAGACGCTAATACCGCAATCGACCTGCTGCAGATGTAAAAGTGGGAGGGCGCTCACCCCCCATGGTTCCGAGTTGGAACTTCCGACGCCCTTGTATTTTTTTTTATTTTATTTTAATTAGTTTAGTTAGTGCATTCTTTCTTCCCAGCACCTGCTGCAAGCACTGGGAAGAAAGAATGCAGCAATTAAAATAAAAAAATAAATAAGCCAAAACTGCGCCCTTTACGAGGCCGGCCTGTAAGGCGCCCTAGGCGGTCGCCTAGTTCGCCTATGACTAAGGCCGGCCATGCTTGCCACAACAGTCTAGATCACAAACCTTCCTAATGTAAAATAACTGGTTTGGAGTCCAAGTGCTTAAACCAGAACTAAGACACTTTAAGAATAACAGACACAATAAGTCTTCAATCAGCAATTCCCAGCTCAGAAGGGCAGAGTCTACCCTCTCCTCCCTCAAAAGTGTAGCTCACAAACCTTTATAATGTAAAATAACTGGCCTGAACCCCAAGTGCCTAAACCAAAACTAAGGTTTAGAATAGCAGTTACAATTTAATCAGGCTACTAACAAGCAGTAATAAATGCAGTAGAATAAATGCAATTGAACACTTAAAACAAGCAGCAAAATAAAGTAATAAAGTAAGAAGAAACAAATACAGTAAAAGCAGCTGAATAAAGTACAATTTTTTGAGTTAAGTGGGAAGGGAGGAAACAGAAGATAATTCAAAGTTAAGAAACTAAGGGGGTTGGGCCTTCCCAAATGATCTCTCCATACTCAGCAGAATGACCCTTTCAGATGGGACTTGGAGGAGTGTTCAAAATCAGGTGTACAGTAGGGATGGGCAACTCCAAAGCCACCAAGTTTAAGAATAAAAAAGCTGAGCAGGTGGGTGGGAAAAATAAAATGCAGATCAGCAATATTCAGGCAGAGTACAACAAGCAAGCCAAACAAGCACTCCAGCTAAATAGAGATGCCTCCAAATAATTCAAGCTAAACGAGAAATGCTATTTCTCAGTTCCTCCCACTAATTAGCTAATGTAATTCACTGTTTGCAAAGGAATTATTTGCTAACTTTTCAAACTGACCCTAGCAAAGACCTCTTAAAACTCCAAAAGAACAGAAAACTTAAATCAAAACCAATGTAATATAAGAAAAAGATACAGTAGAGAGTCTATTATCCAGACTAATTGGGACCAAGGGGAGTTCAGATAATCAAGTTGTTCAGATGATCAAACATATAATTTAACCAGATAAAAAGCTTCTAAAATCTTGTTTTTTCTGCACACTGGTTCATAGGTTCATAGGTTCATAGGTTCATACTAGGCTATCTGCCCGAGGGCATTTACAAGCCTAGCCCATCGTTTTGTGGCTTACGCCACCCCTTAAGTATGGGGAACTATACCCATTATTTTGCTGTGCCTCTGTCGAGCAGTGACACTGAGGTAATCCCTGGGGTATATTTGCGATCTCCCATCCATTGGTCAAGATTTCTCTTGAACAAGGCCAGCGAGGTGCTCTGCCTCACATATACGGGCATTTTGTTCCACAGCATAGGGAGTCTTTGGGTGATGAATCTATCCGTGCAGCACGTCCTATTAATAGCCGTGTCGAGGTTTAAGTCTCCGCCTTTGTGGCTCTGGTGGATCTAGATTTTTGAGGTGAAGCATATTCATCAAATCTGGGTTTGACATGGCCTTGTATGTTAGGCAAAGGTCACCTCTGAGCAAGATGGCGACTGAATAGAGCTGGAGTTCTTTCAGTCGGGCAGCATAGGACAGATTTTTGAGACCCTTTATCCTTTTGGTGAGGAACTTTTGTGGTCTCTCCAGCTGCTGCAAGTGTCGGGTCAGATACATTCCGAATGGGGCATTGTACTCAATCATTGGTCTGATGAGTGATGAGTAAAGGGAGACCATGACCTCCCTTGATCTAGATGAGAATCCCTTCATGATAAGGTGGGCAATGTAGAAGGTCTTCCTAACTACTTTAGCTACATGGGTGTCGAATGACAGACTACAATCAACCTGGGTCCCCAAGTCCCTGATAACTTCTTCTGTGCTCAGTGGATTGCCACCTATTTGGTAGCTAGGGGTAACCTTGTTTTTCCCGAAGGGTATGACTATGCATTTTTTGGCATTTAACTTTAGGCCATGGCTCTGGCACCAGTTATCCGTTTCTGTGAGACCCTTCTGAAGGATATCTGTGTCAGATGTGTTTTCTACTATGGCTCCCAGTTTGCAGTCATCTGCAAACTTTGTCAGCCATAACCCTCCTGTGTTTGCTTGTACTTGGAAAAGTAGATGCCAAACAAGAGTGGGCCCAGGACTGAGCCCTGTGGGACCCCACTTGTGACAGGCTTTGAGTCTGACATGGCGCCAGCAACTCTGACCCTGTGGGTTCTGTCACTCAGCCAGTTTGCAACCCATCTTGTGATGTATGGGTTAACATTTAAGCTGCTGAGTTTTTCAATGATACCCGAGTGAGGTATTGTATCAAAGGCCTTCGCCAGATCCAGGTAGGCTGTATGGACTGCCTTTCCCTCATCAATGGCTTTGGTGACTGTTTCGAAAAAGTCAACCAAGTTTAAAAGGCATGATCTGCCTTTGACAAAGCCAAACTGGGTTGGATCCAAGGTCTGCAAATTCCCTATGTCTTTATTTATGAGGTCCATTATGATCCTCTCCATGGCTTTGCAGATAAGGCTTGTCAAGCTAATAGGCCGGTAATTTCCAGGGTCGGTGGAGGCACCGCCTTTGTGAAGTGGGACCACAGTTGCAGTGCGCCACTCCCTGGGTACATATCCAGAGGTAAGACTTTGATTAAATAGCTGTCCTAGTTGTGGGTTTAATTCCTCATTGAGTTCGTGGAGCACACAGCCGGGGACACCGTCGGGTCCCATGGATGCTGTGTTTTTTGCTTTGGAGAGAGCAGTTTTAACTTGGGCATTGGAAATGTTTGGGGGGCTTTTCAACCATTCAGTGATTCCAATGGCCCAAAAAAATATTTTTCACACACAAGCTTGCTACAAGCTCAAAAACATGTTCAACAAATATGTATAATGTTTACGTATTCAGTCATTATGATTTTTAATACCCAAAAACTTTGGAAGGCTGGTTCTGATAATTTACGTTTCTGATAATCGACATTCAGATAATAGACGCTGTACTGTAAAAATAGAAGTAACCAAACCTTAAAAGAAAAATTTCAAAATAAAATGCAGAAAGAGATCCTATGAACTTATGTAATGGTCATTTTTGTTTGACTCTGTAATGTACTGTACATTTGTGTTTGACTCTGGGCTTGGGTCATGCCTGAAATGAGTCAATGGATTAGATTTTGAACCTGGTTAATAAATGTAATGGATGTAATGAATTTTATATCCCTACTATATTAGCAAGATTGCATTTAGTTTACAACATTTTTAAATTGTCCCCTCAGTATTGTCCAACATTGTGGCTGCAACATAATCACAATCCCAAATGTTCACATTTACATGCAAGTAAGGTACATTGTTTTTAATCATTCTGCAGTAGATGGGAAGGTTTCATTCCTTTGCACAACAAATTCTCACTGATGATATGGTTAATTTTAGTATTAAATATGAGACTGAAGCAGCAGGTAAGACTAGAGGGTTGAAGTAGAAATGTCACAGGTGAGAAGGGAGTTAGGTGATTTTGCTTTCAATGGAGTAGAGAATGGATGAGTTTTTTTTTTTTTTTGGAGGCTGTGGCAATGATCGGGAGTCCAGATTCAAGCTGAGCAAGGAAGACTCCTTTGCCTATTGCAGATCTAGCTGGTCTGGAGAGAAAGAGAGATATTTTCCAGGACCAGAATAAACGTGAACTGATCTTTTCCTTGTATTTACCATGTGGGTTTTGAAATTAAATGACTGGTCTAGCTATAAACTTAAGTATTTAAAGGATTGGTTGTTTTTGCTGGGGAACTTTTGAGATCTGTGATGTTGAGATGTTTAGATTTTCTTTCAGCTTTTGTGAGGTTCCAAATGTTATACTTTTTATTTTGGAGGGTTTCAGAAGTAGCTTATGATGGCTTATCCAAGATTTAAGGAAGTGGAAGTCAGACTGAAGCTGGGTTTGAATATTTGAATGTCAGGGACTGATGATAAGGTTAATTTTAGTATTAAATATGAGACTGAAGCAGCAGGTAAGACTAGAGGGTTGAAGTAGAAATGTCACAGGTGAGAAGGGAGTTAGGTGATTTTGCTTTCAATGGAGTAGAGAATGGATGAGTTTTTTTTTTTGGAGGCTGTGGCAATGATCGGGAGTCCGTATTCAAGCTGAGCAAGGAAGACTCCTTTGCCTATTGCAGATCTAGCTGGTCTGGAGAGAAAGGGAGATATTTTCCAGGACCAGAATAAACGTGAACTGATCTTTTCCTTGTATTTACCATGTGGGTTTCGAAATTAAATGACTGGTCTAGCTATAAACTTAAGTATTTAAAGGATTGGTTGTTTTTGCTGGGGAACTTTTGAGATCTGTGATGTTGAGATGTTTAGATTTTCTTTCAGCTTTTGTGAGGTTCCAAATGTTATACTTTTTATTTTGGAGGGTTTCAGAAGTAGCTTATGATGGCTTATCCAAGATTTAAGGAAGTGGAAGTCAGACTGAAGCTGGGTTTGAATATTTGAATGTCAGGGACTGGATTGAAGGATAACCATGTCATCTGCATAAAGACCAATAGGAAGGTTAGGGAGATCTGCCTGTTCATACATTGCCTGTATAACTATTAGCATATATACACAGTGACCATCAATCCATCCAATCCCACAATGTTAATGGGATCAGCTATTTTATATGCTGCTGCTGTATTTAAGATAACAGTAATAGATTTGTGCACTGTTTAATTTGTGCTAGTGAACTATATATTTTATTTTATTATTGCTGTTGTCTGATGGATGTTTTACCTTAACTCATTCACTCCAATGGAGCTTGGAAAGCTTGCACTGTAACTAGGCTTGCCACCCCTACGGTTTTTTTCCGGACTATCAGGAAATCAAACCGATTCTCCGGTAGTCCGGAAAACATTGTACAAACTCGGTATTCTGTTTCAAAAAGGAAACAGACTATCGGAGTTTGTAAATCGGCTGATTTACTATGCTTTTTTTTACAGAAAAGCATAGTAAATCAGCCAAAAGCAGGCGCAAGGGAACGAAAAAATGGGAGTTCCGTTAATGAAATTTGGCTCAAACATAGTGCTACGGAAGGGTTGGGATACAGGTATGAAGGCTTCTCGGTAATAATGCAGTGAAAAAATGCTTAAACCCTTTAAAACTTCCAAGGAGGAACTAAGCATAACAAATCAAAAATGTAGTAATAAAGTACAATTTTTTGAGTTAAGTGGGAAGGGAGGAAACAGAAGATAATTCAAAGTTAAGAAACTAAGGGGGTTGGGCCTTCCCAAATGATCTCTCCATACTCAGTAGAATGACCCTTTCAGATGGGACTTGGAGGAGTGTTCAAAATCAGGTGTACAGTAGGGATGGGCAACTCCAAAGCCACCAAGTTTAAGAATAAAAAAGCTGAGCAGGTGGGTGGGAAAAATAAAATGCAGATCAGCAATATTCAGGCAGAGTACAACAAGCAAGCCAAACAAGCACTCCAGCTAAATAGAGATGCCTCCAAATAATTCAAGCTAAACGAGAAATGCTATTTCTCAGTTCCTCCCACTAATTAGCTAATGTAATTCACTGTTTGCAAAGGAATTATTTGCTAACTTTTCAAACTGACCCTAGCAAAGACCTCTTAAAACTCCAAAAGAACAGAAAACTTAAATCAAAACCAATGTAATATAAGAAAAAGATACAGTAGAGAGTCTATTATCCAGACTAATTGGGACCAAGGGAGTTCAGATAATCAAGTTGTTCAGATGATCAAACATATAATTTAACCAGATAAAAAGCTTCTAAAATCTTGTTTTTTCTGCACACTGGTTCATAGGTTCATAGGTTCATAGGTTCATACTAGGCTATCTGCCCGAGGGCATTTACAAGCCCTAGCCCATCGCTTTGTGGCTTACGCCACCCCTTAAGTATGGGGAACTATACCCATTATTTTGCTGTGCCTCTGTCGAGCAGTGACACTGAGGTAATCCCTGGGGTATATTTGCGATCTCCCATCCATTGGTCAAGATTTCTCTTGAACAAGGCCAGCGAGGTGCTCTGCCTCACATATACCGGGATTTTGTTCCACAGCATAGGGAGTCTTTGGGTGATGAATCTATCCCTCCAGCACGTCCTATTAATAGCCGTGGTCGAGGTTTAAGTCTCCGCCCTTGTGGCTCTGGTGGATCTAGATTTTTTGAGGTGAAGCATATTCATCAAATCTGGGTTTGACATGGCCTTGTATGTTAGGCAAAGGTCACCTCTGAGCAGCGGTGGCGACTGAATAGAGCTGGAGTTCTTTCAGTCGGGCAGCATGGGACAGATTTTGAGACCCTTTATCCTTTTGGTGAGGAACTTTGTGGTCTCTCCAGCTGCTGCAAGTGTCGGGTCAGATACATTCGAATGGGGCATTGTACTCAATCATTGGTCTGATGAGTGATGAGTAAAGGGAGACCATGACCTCCCTTGATCTAGATGAGAATCCCTTCATGATAAGGTGGGCAATGTAGAAGGTCTTCCTAACTACTTTAGCTACATGGGTGTCGAATGACAGACTACAATCAACCTGGGTCCCCAAGTCCCTGATAACTTCTTCTGTGCTCAGTGGATTGCCACCTATTTGGTAGCTAGGGGTAACCTTGTTTTTCCCGAAGGGTATGACTATGCATTTTTGGCATTTAACTTTAGGCCATGGCTCTGGCACCAGTTATCCGTTTCTGTGAGACCCTTCTGAAGGATATCTGTGTCAGATGTGTTTTCTACTATGGCTCCCAGTTTGCAGTCATCTGCAAACTTTGTCAGCCATAACCCTCCTGTGTTTGCTTGTACTTGGAAAAGTAGATGCCAAACAAGAGTGGGCCCAGGACTGAGCCCTGTGGGACCCCACTTGTGACAGGCTTTGAGTCTGACATGGCGCCAGCAACTCTGACCCTGTGGGTTCTGTCACTCAGCCAGTTTGCAACCCATCTTGTGATGTATGGGTTAACATTTAAGCTGCTGAGTTTATCAATGATACCCGAGTGAGGTATTGTATCGAAGGCCTTCGCCAGATCCAGGTAGGCTGTATGGACTGCCTTTCCCTCATCAATGGCTTTGGTGACTGTTTCAAAAAAGTCAACCAAGTTTAAAAGGCATGATCTGCCTTTGACAAAGCCAAACTGGGTTGGATCCAAGGTCTGCAAATTCCCTATGTCTTTATTTATGAGGTCCATTATGATCCTCTCCATGGCTTTGCAGATAAGGCTTGTCAAGCTAATAGGCCGGTAATTTCCAGGGTCGGTGGAGGCACCGCCTTTGTGAAGTGGGACCACAGTTGCAGTGCGCCACTCCTGGGTACATATCAGAGGTAAGACTTTGATTAAATAGCTGTCCTAGTTGTGGGTTTAATTCCTCATTGAGTTCGTGGAGCACACAGCCGGGGACACCGTCGGGTCCCATGGATGCTGTGTTTTTTGCTTTGGAGAGAGCAGTTTTAACTTGGGCATTGGAAATGTTTGGGGGGCTTTTCAACCATTCAGTGATTCCAATGGCCCAAAAATATTTTTCACACACAAGCTTGCTACAAGCTCAAAAACATGTTCAACAAATATGTATAATGTTTACGTATTCAGACATTATGATTTTTAATACCCAAAAACTTTGGAAGGCTGGTTCTGATAATTTACGTTTCTGATAATCGACATTCAGATAATAGACGCTGTACTGTAAAAATAGAAGTAACCAAACCTTAAAAGAAAAACTTCAAAATAAAATGCAGAAAGAGATCCTATGAACTTATGTAATGGTCATTTTTGTTTGACTCTGTAATGTACTGTACATTTGTGTTTGACTCTGGGCTTGGGTCATGCCTGAAATGAGTCAATGGATTAGATTTTGAACCTGGTTAACAACTATAATGGATGTAATGAATTTTATATCCCTACTATATTAGCAAGATTGCATTTAGTTTACAACATTTTTAAATTGTCCCCTCAGTATTGTCCAACATTGTGGCTGCAACATAATCACAATCCCAAATGTTCACATTTACATGCAAGTAAGGTACATTGTTTTTAATCATTCTGCAGTAGATGGGAAGGTTTCATTCCTTTGCACAACAAATTCTCACTGATGATATGGTTAATTTTAGTATTAAATATGAGACTGAAGCAGCAGGTAAGACTAGAGGGTTGAAGTAGAAATGTCACAGGTGAGAAGGGAGTTAGGTGATTTTACTTTCAATGGAGTAGAGAATGGATGAGTTTTTTTTTTTGGAGGCTGTGGCAATGATAGGGAGTCCGTATTCAAGCTGAGCAAGGAAGACTCCTTTGCCTATTGCAGATCTAGCTGGTCTGGAGAGAAAGAGAGATATTTTCCAGGACCAGAATAAACGTGAACTGATCTTTTCCTTGTATTTACCATGTGGGTTTCGAAATTAAATGACTGGTCTAACTATAAACTTAAGTATTTAAAGGATTGGTTGTTTTTGCTGGGGAACTTTTGAGATCTGTGATGTTGAGATGTTTAGATTTTCTTTCAGCTTTTGTGAGGTTCCAAATGTTATACTTTTTATTTTGGAGGGTTTCAGAAGTAGCTTATGATGGCTTATCCAAGATTTAAGGAAGTGGAAGTCAGACTGAAGCTGGGTTTGAATATTTGAATGTCAGGGACTGATGATAAGGTTAATTTTAGTATTAAATATGAGACTGAAGCAGCAGGTAAGACTAGAGGGTTGAAGTAGAAATGTCACAGGTGAGAAGGGAGTTAGGTGATTTTGCTTTCAATGGAGTAGAGAATGGATGAGTTTTTTTGGAGGCTGTGGCAATGATGAGTCCAGATTCAAGCTGAGCAAGGAAGACTCCTTTGCCTATTGCAGATCTAGCTGGTCTGGAGAGAAAGGGAGATATTTTCCAGGACCAGAATAAACGTGAACTGATCTTTTCCTTGTATTTACCATGTGGGTTTCAAATTAAATGACTGGTCTAGCTATAAACTTAAGTATTTAAAGGATTGGTTGTTTTGCTGGGGAACTTTTGAGATCTGTGATGTTGAGATGTTTAGATTTTCTTTCAGCTTTGTGAGGTTCCAAATGTTATACTTTTTATTTTGGAGGGTTTCAGAAGTAGCTTATGATGGCTTATCCAAGATTTAAGGAAGTGGAAGTCAGACTGAAGCTGGGTTTGAATATTTGAATGTCAGGGACTGGATTGAAGGATAACCATGTCATCTGCATAAAGACCAATAGGAAGGTTAGGGAGATCTGCCTGTTCATACATTGCCTGTATAACTATTAGCATATATACACAGTGACCATCAATCCATCCAATCCCACAATGTTAATGGGATCAGCTATTTTATATGCTGCTGCTGTATTTAAGATAACAGTAATAGATTTGTGCACTGTTTAATTTGTGCTAGTGAACTATATATTTTATTTTATTATTGCTGTTGTCTGATGGATGTTTTACCTTAACTCATTCACTCCAATGGAGCTTGGAAAGCTTGCACTGTAACTAGGCTTGCCACCCCTACGGTTTTTTTCCGGACTATCAGGAAATCAAACCGATTCTCCGGTAGTCCGGAAAACACTGTACAAACTCCGGTATTCTGTTTCAAAAAGGAAACAGACTATCGGAGTTTGTAAATCGGCTGATTTACTATGCTTTTTTTTACAGAAAAGCATAGTAAATCAGCCAAAAGCAGGCGGCGGGAACGAAAAAAATGGGCGTTCCCGTTGAGTGATGCTGTCGTGACGTCACAAAATAGGCGGTATGTTGGCGGGAGAGGGGGTTGGGGTGGGCGAGGTTACCGGTGACGCGAGGGGCGTGGCTTTGCTCCGGTTTTAGCCGTGAAGGAAGGTGGCAACCCTAACTGTAACTTCCAATGGGAGGAGCCTAAGCCTTTTGACAGAATCAAATTATGTATTCACATTACAAACAAATGCTTATATATCTGGAACCATAAGGGTTATGAAAGAAGTATAATTGGTAAACTCTTCAGCACAAACTATTTTTTATAGTGCCAGCAAAAATAACACCAGCAATGAAGATGAATGGAATGCACACTGCTAAGCACAAAATAAAAAATATTCAAGATGTGAGGTCTGAAACACAGTCAGGTTATTAAAACTTTTATTAAATGAGAAAAGGTGAGTGCTTTCACGAGTAACACTCGCTTCCTCAGACCGTTAAAAAATAAAAAAATGCCAGTTACATTTAAAAGCTCGTCAACCAATCATATAAGCACTTCATCGTTCTAGCATTATCCTTCATCGTTCTAGCATTATCCTTTTATTTTCTATAGTGGTAGTATTCTTTAGGCTCTAGGTCTTAAACCAGATTTTATAAGTCACAATAAACATTAGTAACTATTACGTTTGTAATATTTTGTAAAGAACTTACAATATCTCAGCAACCACTCAAGGTACATACACAATGTCAGCAGCGTTTTATTCATCAAGCTGAGAGCATTCATAAGACGCTAAGGAGTTCTGTCTGTGTTACTTGGTTGTTGAGATAGTTACAAAAATGTGAAAATTATATCTATATAAATGAATATCATAAAACCAACAGCTGATATTTATTTACCTGCACTACACAGAGGTAAAATATTAATGCATTTGAGTTTGCTATTGTGTAGGCTTTAAGATTAAATCTTTTAAAACCTTGTACATAGAATGGATTTGGAAGTATTGATGTAAATATGAACAAGCAAAATATTTGATATCTAGAGGCATCAGTAGGAGTTAACTCCAGATGCAGCTGGAGACTTCACTCGGCTGTAATGATTTAACATGAGGTACTAACTGAACAAGAGAATGTCAATTAATATACATTTTTGAAGTAAAAGAAATCAGTAACTATGATTATTGTCATCGTTTATTAAGTATAACTCAACAGCTTTTCTCCAAAGATCACCAATTTTTGGACGGATTAAGAGGGACAGAGATAAAATTTGAGTCAAAATCAAAGACAGTTGAGAGGTATGTTTCCTGGTGTGATCTAGGCAGCAGTTACAAGCAGAACAGATCATTTCCCTCAATATTGATAGAAGCTGTCAGATATGACTTGTCAAACATGATGTGCAGCAGTTTATAGCAGACCTTTGCTTTCTTGCTAGGTGCAGGAAATGTGATACATTGTTTTGCCGGCTGAAGGCTGTCCAAATAGTGTAATAATGTAACCAGAAAAAAAATATCAACTGAAGAATCAAGTAATAATCTAACTGCTTACTTGTCCTACTGTATCCTTTGCAGGTAAAACATTCTATCTATAGTTTCTGTGCAATGTGAATACACCACCTTTTTTCACAGAAAAGAAAAGCTAGCTAGTGCAATCATTCAGCAGCTTTCATACGAGGTTAAGGAATTCTGTCTGTGTTACTTGGTTGTTCAGATATTTAGAAAAATGGTGAAAATTATTTCTATATAAATTAGTATCATAAATACAACAGTTAATATTTCTTTACCTGCACTAGGCAGAGGTCAGACATTAATGGAGTTGAGTTTGCCATTGTGTAAGCTTTAAGGTGAAATCTTTTAAAGCCTTGTACATAGTAGAGTTTTGGAATTATTGATGCAAAAATGAACAAGCAATATTTGACACCTAGAGGCGTCAGTAGGAGGTAACTGTAGATGCACTTTGAGGTGTCACTCGGATAATGAGATAAGGTTAAGATATTGTAAAGGGATTTTGTGCAATAAGAATAACCCAGAGTATTCAGTCAGATAATCACTCATTCAATGAGTAAGTCAGTATAATAAATGTGAAAAAATTGATAGCAAAAAAAAAAATGCATTATAATGTGGATTTCCAAAGGATAATATGTCAAATAATAAACGGAAGAAGGAAACTCTTGAAAGGCAGGATCCCTTTAAGTAAATTCTACTGGCAATTGCTGATGCCTGTTTGTTCTGGTGCAGGTTCAGGTGTTTCCACAACAATGAAGCCATAAAGAGCATTTAGTGAGGAGCTCAGTCACAGAAACCTAGCTGGATCATGTTGGTGGAATTGGAGGCTGTCTGTCATCTGCTCCTCTGTGCATGTTAGGATTTGACAGGCAGGGAGTGGAACTGTGACTCACATTGCTGTGGAACAGGAGATAATTCAAATTGCATATAGTGAAGTTAACTATTAATGATGACATTAAAAAGTGTGGAAAATATTTTATAGGAGGGGGTAGTAGTGGGAGTCAGAGATTCAAGACATTCAACAACTGATGGCAGACAATTTCTTCTTGCACTGAGCACTGCACCTTCACATAATGTCTACATAGTAGCAGAGGTAAAAATACATTCCTCTGTTTACGCTGAAATGCTTACATTTCCCTAACAGTATTAAAAGTGGTTTTCTCATATTGCAATTAAATAATTTGGTACTTGGAATATAAAAAGGTTCTGCTGAGTTATTATAGTTTTTTTTGAGAACTGTAACTAATTTCTTCTATTTCAAGCATGTTTTTCCTAGATGTTGCTTTTTAGTTAATATTATATATTGTTCCTATGTTGTTCATTGATAGAGACAAGTTCAATTGATCTTGTTCACCTTTACAACAAATTATATATTGATAAATGAGACTTTCTTAAGAATGAATGTTGTTGATTATACAGTTTTGCAGGAATTAAAAAAGAGAGAGACATGAATTTTGTATTACATGTTGCTTTTTATAAATGAATAATATATATCTTATTTTATTTTAGCTTGGTACCATTTAATGATCATTTAATGAAATGCAGGGGAGGCTTAAAATGTAATAAGTATCTTATAATCAGATAATATTCAATGATTCTATAACACATATAAGAAAACAGCACAAGCAAATAGTGGTAAGAAAAAACTTGATAAAACAAAACCACTGAATAACCAAGAGAAGAAATAAATAAACTAGTGCTCATAAATGAACAAATTAATACATAATAAGGTTTTCCTTTTATACATATTCTATAGTTGTTGATGGATGTTATAAATTATTTTTCTGCATTTATTAGATGTTTTATTTTTATTATGTTTTATTTTTATGCAGCACATTTGTCTTACATGAATGTGTATTGGAATTAGGAACCTTTACTCATATTGTTGGTAGTTCGTATGTGTACTTGGTCATGTAAACCATATTTCTCATTTATTTCAGTAAGAGGTGGAGGAATTGGGTACATATATATTTACTTATTTAGGAAGAATTTAATTGAAACTGTTCTATCTTCTGTATTGTTGTGCTTTGTAAAACCCAACCTCTGTGTTTATTGTCTGGAATACTGGCATTTGCCCTTGCCTATTGTATGGACTTTTTCCTTTAGAGACAGCTTCATATAACTTTAATGAGGTTGCATAATTTTTGTTATACTTATGGTTTAGTAATTGACTATATATACTAAGACTATTTATGACTTCTTATTACCCAGATAAATTAATGGGTTATTACTGATTTTGCTTATCCATGCATGTACTCATCAGTACTTTACCCACAGGAATAATTCAGCTAGGTCTGATATTTTACACAAATTAATATTTTCATTAAAAACTTTTTAAATGACTTTACTCAACTTTTTATTGTGTATTTCTAATACTTTACTGTAACTTTTTTGTTTCTTAACAACATAGATTTATTAGGTTTAATGGAGTGAAAATATATCTATATATATATATATCTATATATATATATCTATATATATATATATATATATATATATCTATCTATTATATATATATATATATATATATATATATATATATATATATATATATATATATATATATATATTATTATTAGTTTGATATTTGTAGATAGCAGGATAGTCAGGTCAGTATTTTAATTCTGGCTAGGAACTTTTGTATCCATGAACGGGTGGGCATATTCCAGTGTAAATTGTTTGATTAGATTATTTTTTAATTCTTTATATTTAGCTTTTTGGTTTACATATTCTTAGGCTTATTTTATTATATTTTAGATTAAGTAGGTTAATTAAAGATATTAAGAATAAGAAGTTATGTATTAATGGCACTTTGGTCAACCTCAATATTTTTAATAATATTTTATAAAGTATGGTTTGAATTTTTTTCTCTTAATATTAATGGTCTTCATGGTGGCAATAACAGAAGGCCCTTGTCTAAGATTTTAAATATCAATAAACCCAATGTTGTTTTATTGCAAGAAACACATCTATTAGAAACATATATTAATTTCTTATCTAACAAAAGAATTTATATTAGTTTATTTAGCCTTGTTTAATCAAAAAAGGGGAGCAGATATTTTATGGAGAAGAGGTATTCTTATGCCTAAACTCTTCTATTCTTTTGCTGATCCTAATGGAGTGTTATAATTAATTGTCTTGGAATATAATAAAAAATAATTATGTAGCAAATGTTTGTTGGATCCCTGGTTTAGGGGTTGAAGTTGCTGAATCTTATTTAGATATTATTTTGTCTAATCTGAAAGGTAACTTGATTGTTTAAGGTGATTTAAATGTTATAGTAGAAAAACATGATGATGCTACTGTTTCTAAGAAATTTAAAATTTCAGCTACAGCTAAAAATTATTTAAAATTGTTAACTGATCTTATTCTTAAGGATATTATGATTTTTAATCCAAATTCATTATACCCGGAGTTGGCATAATGGTTAAAGTGTTTATCTTACAGACCCAAGATACATGACTTGATTTTTACCTTTGAAAGAAAATTAGTTAAATTCAAAAAAGGTCCGCAAAGGCTACTTGCCTATAAACCTATAAAGAAACACTGTCAGCCTTTAAACTGCATGGAATCTGTAAAGGTCATGAGATGATTTCTATTTCTATTGTACTTTTTTTTCTGTTTGCATTTTAGTTACTCTGGGAAAAGTTAGGCATGTGATATCACTCACAATAGTAAGATAATTGGAATTGCTGCAGGACCTGAGACTCATCTCTATATCTATGTGTGTGTGTGTGTGTGTGTGTGTGTGTGTGTGTGTGTGTGTGTGTGTTTGTTTGTGTCTATACACACACACACACACACACACACACACACACACACACACACACACACACACACTGCATTTTTACTGTTTACTGATTGGATTTCTTTTGTAGGTCATCTCCCATTATGTCTGCTGAGCTGTGTGGCAGTGGTTTGCAGTGCCCTGCATAAAAGAAGGCACCTAGAGTTGCAATTGTCCATATAAAACTTCCCCTGCTATTTTTCTCAAGTATCTAGCTGACTGCAGAGCAGCTAGTTAGCCTACTGAGAAGCATTATCTCAAGAGTGTTATTTTAGATCAATCCTAAACTACTACTTCCAGCCAAACATCTCTAAACCCTAAATGCACCACATCTCACAGATCACAGAAACGAGGATCCACATCCATGGATGTCCACTTTCCTAATGTCTCTGTACCCAGCCTAGTAGAAGTAGGCATCTTGAGAGAATGTAGCAGTTGTGGCATGTTTACTGACAACCACATTATTCTTAAGCAGACTAACACAGTATGCAAGAGATGTAATTACACTATGTTTTTGGAGGTAAAGATTTCACTACAGACACTATCTGTAAACAGGTTACAAGTAACACACACACTACACCTGCTATGGATCAGACATATAAATGTAAATATGCTGAGGCTCTAAAATGCAAACTATCCAAACCTCAAAGGTCTCCTATACACTGCCTTCAACAACTGCCCAAACATTCTACAAAGACAACACTCCCCAGTACACACACAACCACATCTCACAATTTCTTAACCTCTAAGCCCTTAAGGCAAACTGCCACACAACCCAATACATTGGTCATTGGAGACTCTGTTGTGAGACCCACTGATGACCCCCTCCCCAGGCTGAGGAAGGATACAGTCACAATCAGTTGCCTGCCAGGGGCAAGGATCTGCCAGATCACACATTCAGTCAGGACACTGAACCACAAGTTACATTATGACTCTGCTATAGTTCATGTTGGTGTTAATGACTTGAGACATATCTTCCTGGACTATATGAAGAGATACATGACAGAGGTTTCAGATTATGTGTCCCAGGCAGGCAGGTATAAGCCTAGCACTGAGCAGCATTCTACCTTCTCCAATAATGAACATAAACAGAAGGCGACTGACTTTAACAACTAGCTTAGTAACTGGTGTCATTCTAAGGTGGTCCAATATTTGTCAGCTTGGAAGGACATGATCAACAGACCACGCTGCTTTGCCAGGGATGGTCTGCATCTGTCTCCACTAAGTTTTTGTATATTGGACAAAATATTATTCACCCCTATAGTGACATTTTAGGCAACACCAATCTGATAAATTTTCCAACATAGTAAATTATACATAGGATAGACTAAAGGTGTTATTACTCAGTGCTAAGAGTCTCAACAAGAGGCTCCTCTCCCTGGAAGCACTCTTCACCCTGGAGAGAGTTGACATCTGTGCAATTACTGAGGCATGGTTTAAAGCCATGGAAGGCACCCTGTCAGAAAAAGGCTATAATACCTTCCAGACATTTAGACCAGATACTGCACAAGAAGGGACAAGAGATGGAGGGATATAACTATACATAAAATGTAAACACGCTTCAATATTTGTCAAACAATATGGTATTCTTGAGCTAATACATGTCCAGCTAACCTTAGGTAAAGTCCAATACCATATCCTTGCTAGCTATAGGTCCCCGATTATGACCAAGGATAACCATACCACATACTTGAATGTTCTGGAGTCACTCATAATTCAGCCCAACACCATATTAATCGGTGATTTCAACTATCCATCAATAAACTGGGATACAAACACAACCACTAACATGCAGCTCAAAGATTCCTGTAGTTTGGCAGGGCAAACACTCTGGAACAGCTAGTATGTATAGCTAATAGGGGTGCAAATATCTTGGATCTGGTACTCACAAATATGAAAGAATGTTGCACCTCTCCTTGTGTAATGTCCTCACTGGTCATATTAGATCACAAAGCAGTAACCATTGAAATAAATATAAAGGCTGAACTCTCAGCAAACCCCAGAACCTTTAAAAATATTTCCAAGGCTAACTACCTCCTATTAAGTGAAGGCATACTTAAATTCCAAGTCCCCCAAATTCAGAGAACATGATGGCCTATGCAGACGTGTTCACAAAAACCCTGTGCAAACATGTAAATAACTGCACTGAAGCAGCAATTCCAAACTTAAACAAACTTAGGACAACCTCCAAAAACAGGCTTCCTCAGTGGACCCCCAGTAATAAATAAGTTTCCCAAAAGGCAAAAACCTCCCTCATCAGTCTCAACAAGCAACTCAGGGATCTAATCAAGTCCACCAAAGCCAACTTTGAGGCAAAAATAGCTTCTCAGACTAAGGCGGATCATAAGGCATTTTTCAGTTATATACGCAACCTTAAAGGGAAAACCCGACAGTGTCCTGAAGTAATAGCAAATGGGATATAGCAAATCTGCTGGTTGATAAATTTAATTCCAATTTCACCCCCATCACTTCCCAGTCCCACCCCATCCAAAATACCCTCTACCATTTCTCCCCAGATCATCACTAAAGAAATGGTCCTCACTGCACTCCCCAACACTAAAAACACTGCATTAGTGGGTCCTGATAATATCCCAGGATGCCTCCTACGTAGCTTAAAACATGGCCTGTCAGCCCCACTGAAATTTCTATTAAATGACAAACTTTTTCCCTAGAGAATGGAGGTCTGCAACTGTCATTCCTCCACACAAAGGCGGACTATCAACAGACCCAGGGAACTACAGACCCATAATTTTGACTAGTCTTATATGCAAGGCCAAGAAAAGGATTATTGTGGACCTGCTAAACAAAAGACACAGGAAATCTTCAAACACTGAACCCATCCCAGTTCTGTTTTGTCAAAGGCAGGTAATGCCTACTAAACTTGGTGGACTTCTTCAAGAAGGTCACTAGTGCCATGGATGAGGACAAAATGGTGTATACAGCCTACCTTGACCTGGCAAAAGTATTTGACACAATACCTCATTTGGATATTATAAACAAACTCACAAATTTAGGCATAAATCCCTATGTCACCCAGTGGACAGCCAAATGGCTCACAGATAGGACACAGGAAGATAGGGTGGGGGAATCCACCTGTATCAAGAGGCCTGTTACTAGTTGTGCTGCACAGGGCTCAGTATTGGGACATCGCCTGTTTGGACTATACTGAAGTTGAGACAAATGTAGAGGGTCATTAGCTGACCAAATTTTCTGATGACTGAAAGCTGGGTGCAATCACTGAATCCCCAAAGATGTAGATATCCTCCAGGAAGTTCTGATGCAGACAAATAAATGGTGACAGAACCATGGCCTAAACCCAGTGCAAAAAAATGCATAGTTATACCCTTTGGGAAGATGACTACCCCTGCAAATGACAACATTTATAACACTTTCCTAAGAGTGGTTACACATGGTAAGGGACTTAGGTACTCAGGTTGACAGTAACCTAAAATCTGATCACCATGTGTCCATGGTAGTGAGAAAATCCTTTTACATGGCACAACTTATAAGTAAGGGCATGGCATCCAGAAAGGAGATCATTTTTCCACTATACTCAGCCCTCATTAGGCCATTAATCAAGTACAATGCACCCTTCAACATGCACATGACCAGGAATTTGCAACAACTGGAGTGACCACAGAGGTTCCTCAATAAAGGAATACAGATTGTTAATAATATGTCCTATGTGGAGTGCCTCAAAGCCCTGCCCCTGTACTCTGTCTCCAACAGACTACCGAGGGGTGCTCTATGCCTAACCTACAAGGGATTCTCTGATTCAGCCCTGATGGATCTGCTACACAGTCGCAAAACAAACAGCATTAGAACTACCCAATCTAAGGATCTAAAACTCATCTGTGACATAAACAAAACATGTTGGTGGGATAGGTATGTGTCTCAGAGATTACCCCTTCTCTGGAACAGACTCACTATTCATGTGAAATAGAGCATGTGAAATAGAGCTCTTCCCTAAACCTATTCAAACACAATTTGGACCAATGGATGAAAAATCTCAAATTCATCCTTGGCTTGTCACTTGTCACCCTTATGGATAGAGGCAGTTTGCAGATTCCCTAAGGCACAGGCATATACTAAAGCTGTTCTAGACCATTGGCACTGATAACTGGGAAATTTGGGGCATGAATGCTAGACTGGAAAGGGATCTAGGGCCATTATACTAATAACCTCCTATAATACTACGATCCTATGATTTTTACACATTATTCATTTATCCACAGAAGACATACTATGATTGATAGAATTATTATTTCATTTGACCTAGTGCCAAAAACTGATTATTCATTAGTGGTTCCTTGCACAATTTTTAATCACAATGGTTTAAGATTTAATCTTGAGATTAGTCTAAGAAGGTTTATTACTTTTACAGGAATTCCTGCTTGTTTAATGAAAATGCATTATTTTAATGATTAATTAATTAAGCAAATAAAAGAATATATTAACTTTAATGATAAGTTAGCAATGTTATTCTTTGGGATTACTTTACAGTTTATAGTTAACAAAAAATAAAAATCTGGTGTTCTGATAAGATTAAAAGATGGGATAAGAACATTATCAACTTACAAAAGGACTTACATGATAAGAAATTAAAAATTCAATTTGTAATAACAGAAGGATTATAGACAGTTAAAATATTACAACTGAATATCAAATAACTCTTACACATAAGGCAGAATTAGCTTTAGAGAGAATTTAATTAAATTCTCATGCCTCTATTCTGAAAGCTTTAAATAGGACTTGTTAATAGATCTAAATTAATTAATAAGACAACCCAATTAAGATCTATAGGACAGAGGAGTAAAGTAGTCAGGTATGGAAAATATTATTTTTACATTTGATATTTACTTTAAAAATTTAAATGTAGTCGATAGAGAAGCAGAAACAGTTTAATTACTTTTTTAACAACAATATTAAGCAAAATTTTTGAGAAGAGCAAATTAAAAATCTTATGAAGGATTTAACCATTTCTGAAATTATTGATCAAATAAAGAACCTTAAAAATAATAAATCTCCTGTTCATGACAGTATTATTTTTAAGATATTTAAACTACTCCCACTTGAAATTTTAAATGTATTTAAGAGTTTGTTTACTAATACAGAAGGAAATTGAAATTCCACCTTCATGGAAATATTGTTTAATCACTCATATTCTAAAACAAGATAAGGATTAAAAAAACATTCTTACAAACCCATATGTCTTTTAAACACTGAATGTAAATCATTTATAGGTTCATATGTTCAAAGGTGTGTACTAAGCCAACAGCCCTGGATCCTTTACAAGCCTAGCCCATAGAAGTGCCCTGGCATCATGCCGCCATTGAGGTCCCTGGAACATGTGGTGTGGAGGGATTGGGATTTCTTTAGATGTAACATTTCTAACAGGGCTGGGTCAGACATGGCTTTGTAAGTCAAGCAGCGATCGCCTCTTAATAGACGATATGAGAGAGAGAAAAACTGGAGTTTTTTGAGTCTGTCCATGTAGAGCATGTGTTTAAGGTAGATCTATATAATTTCATTGAAGCTTAATTAATTGACACATATTCACTGAAAGCTCACTTCACTGAAAACCCAATTCACTGAAAGCTCACTTCACTGAAACTCATTTTGTTGAAAGGTATATATGACCTATTCGCCACTGTTGTGCAATCCTGGAGTTAGTATATAAAGTAAGGGGGGTGAAGCCCCCCACATAAATTGGTTATATTTTGTCTTCTGGAAGAATTCTTTCATTACACTTGTAAGTATCCATCTATATGCTTTAAAATATTTACAATATGTGGGGGGCTACGCCCCCACACCCCCCCCCTTAATTTATATACTAACTCCAGGATCACACAACAGTGGGGAAAAGGCCATATATACTTTTCAACGAAATGAGTTTCAGTGAAATGGGTTTACAGTGAAGTGAGCTTTCAGTGAATTGGGTTTTCAGTGAAGTGACCTTTCAGTGAATATGTGTCAATGAATTAAGCTTCAAAGAAATGAGTTTTCAATTAAATGTTATAGACCCTTTAAGGCCTAGGATACTAATCATGAATAGATTAAAAGATCCAATTAAAAATGTTATACAAAATGATCAGACAAGTTTTTATAATTTCTATAAAAATGCAACAGATAATAGTGATTGAAGATGAGGGTCTTTGCATGGTGTGGAAAAAGCATCACATTTTTTATGGTTAATCAAAATTTTTTTCTGATCAGACCACTGGCATAAGTTACAGAAAATATGGATTTAAGGGTGGTTTGAGATTTGCTAGTTTGGATTAATAATATATCATTAGCATATAAAATTAAATTCAGTTTTGGTAGTGCTGTAGATTTTCCAGTTTGAAGGTAGGCTATTTTATAAGGTGCTCAAGGTTAAGTTGTTAAAGAATAATACTGAGGGTAATAGTTTTGTGGCCATTAGCATCCAAATTAGCGTCCCTGAGATAACTGTATTTCTACTAGGTCCATGAAGGAGCATTTGTAAAATGCTATTTTAATGGTAGGTGTTGACAAGGGAAGGGTAATATAAACAGATGAAACATGAGGTGTATATACCTGACTTGTGGTATAAGCTTTATACTCAGCACACTCAGCAAGTCTTAAATCCATCAGCATGCAAGTGTAATACAGTGTATGTTTTACTCCTGCTTTTATTAGCAAGATGACAAAAGTTGTAAAAAGTACAGAGACATGACTACAGATAGATTTAGACCACAAGCTGTGGTATAACCAGGCACCTATTCAAATTCTAAGGGCTATAATTGCAATCAATGGAATGGCAACACTGCCAGCGCAAATATAAAAAAATGGGTACTTACGTATTATTGCAACCACACTTTCTCGCCAACACCTTGTTTGTATTATTTATTCCTTCCATGCTCTACAGTGTACTCAGCCTAATGGAGGAATAATCATGCAAACAAAATCCCTCTTATCATAAGATTACCGTGTAAAATCATGAAATGAATATCCATATGACATATTACCGCAATCACATTAATTATAATATCGAGTCATTCTTTTTCTACATACTCTACGTTCCCTTATCAAAATTAAAATGCACACAGCATAGTAATCAAGGCTGTATTTTCCCTTAATGTTGTTTGCAAGGGGAACTGTACCTACAGTATATTCTCTCTTTCCCTGATTACATCTAGCTGGCTAGGGTTATGGGGCATAGTGCCAGCACCACCACTTTTCATGTACTGTTAATAGAATTCTGAGTCTGGAAAAGATTGATCTGAGGTATGCATGCTTCAGAAGTAAGTACCTTTTTATTATTTCCAACAACTACTTTCAGTTATCAACTGCATCACCAACTGTATAGTTTAATTTCACTGATCTTCTTGTAGTGCAAAACCCATGCAAATTACTACCGTAATTTCACTAATTTACGTTATGTTATGTCAGGAAAAGACGGTACCTAGGAAGAGGAATTTTTACATTACTTCTGTTCCTGTTTCAGATCCAATGTCATGCAAAACCGATTAGGAGTTTACACACCCCTTTTTTATTTGAAGATGAACTTGTTTCGTGATCACGTTATGAATTATTGCAGGTTAGAAATGTGGTTGTGATAATACGTAAGTACCAAAAAATCATATATGAAGTCCAAGGATAGTGGTATATGAATACTATTCCCCCACCAAAGAACAGTGATCTCAATGATAGTATATGTAAGTAGGAAGAGTGTGGAGAGTACAGTGGATATAAAAAGTGTAGATGTCCCTGTTAAAATGTCAGGTTTTTGTGATATAAAAAAATGAGGCCACAATAAATCATTTCAAAACTTTTCCCACCTTTAATGTGATCTATAACCTGTACAATTCAATTAAAAACAAACACATTTGTTAGGGGACAAAATATAAAAATTAGAAAATGTACATAAGACCAGAAATAGGAAAATCCTCAAAACAAATCTGACGGCAACTAAATAATAACTCCTCTTGGTCGATTATTGCCTCAGTGAACAGGTAAGAAATGAGTAAATTAGTTGAGAGGGTGGTAATGATCAGCAGCTAGGCTGAGCATATGAGCAAAAAAAAAAAAAAAACTCTTGTAAGTCTCTTTTGTCCAAAACATACTAAAACTTAAAAGCAGGCCTTCACTACTGTTTACCTCTGCTGTATTGCTTTACTTCCTAGCTCTGGAATTTACTTGACATCCCAAGCATTAAACACTACACACTAAAACTGAAATTGAACTGTCAACTCATTAACATATTGAAATATGGCATTTTACTGGGCAAGATGCCTTACAGCACATTCAGTAGTTTTCTGTCAGTTGGTGTATGCACCGGATTAAATGCATCCCTCTATGAAGATACTTTTTTCTTTCTCTTTTGCATACACATTTAGATAATTACCTACTTTCAATCACATTTTGCTTAGCAGTGTAGTACTTGTTTTATTGGGTGCTGAATATTTGTAGCAGCAAGTTACAAGGAATAGGGTTTACAGGGTTCTCCATTATCTGTTTTGTGGTATACAATCATGCTTGCAATCTCATTTTACTTCTACTTTCATGCTATTTGTGATTGCTTGTTTCCTTTTACGTTAAAAATTTCGCTAAAGAACATCAATTTGCAAAAAGAGAAAATGGAAATGGTGTAATTGCCGGTGACATTTATTATTTAACCTTTAATGTAGATGTATTGAATTTTTCCAGAATCATGACACTATCTACAAAATACTTATCATTTTGTGTCTTAATTTGCACTATATCTTGGGAATGCAAATGTATGTTGATGTGTGGCTGAGCAGGAGGAGGGGCATTAGTATTATTAAATCATGTGACAAGAAATCAGACACTGATCAAGTATAATGACTGTCTGTGGTCCCTTGGGTATATAAGTAGTCTATCTTTTGTTTTAAAAAGAAAAATACTTCCCATTCCTTTCCACAGTGACAACAAAAATATTAAAATCCGCTTATCAGCTTCAAAAGAACATTCAGTAGATGTGACCTGTCATATTTCTATTTAACTAGGGTCCTTCTGAGACCATTGAAGGCTGACAAAACCAAATGAATGGTACATTTATCTTATTATCCTGTAGTGAAATCATTTTTCAGTCTATTGCTATATTATTTGCTTACTAGAAGTGGAGGTGACAAAAGGTAGCCCTTATTTAATAAAACCCAAGTAGCAGAGGCTAGTCTGGTTTCTGCTTAACATTAAGTGTTCCTGCTTGCTTAAAAGTTGCTATCAAGAAGTTTCTGAAATGCACACGTATCAGAATAATAGTTTACAATCTATCATACTATAAAGTCTTGGATAATAAGTTGAGACGGTTTCATTCTTAACAAATGCAATACTTTTTCTTTCACCTTTGTTTGTATGTGTGAATAAAGCTGTGAGTTGCCAATGGTGCCTTCAGAGTTAACCAACATAAAACAACATGTAAACAATCAGGCACTATTTTATGTTTTACAGGAATGAGAGATTTTTCATGTTAGTTACTTAAAACTGCAAAAATTCTTATTTACTAGCTTCACAGCAGGAAGCCGAGCCAGCAAAATGATCTTTAGCTCATGAGTCATAATGTTTAGTGCGATGGGAGAAAAATGTATTTTTAATGATCCACACTTCCTTGGCTCTTTCCACTTCTGCTAAGTGGCACATTTTTCATGGGGTTGAGAAACAAATGCAGTAGTCAATCTAACAGTTAAAACAAAAAAAAAACCTTACTGAAAGAAAAACAAAGGATTTAACAAAATTTGGAAGTTGTCTCCTTACTTCTACAGCACATCATTTTGGTTTCTTTTAAAAGTCAAGTACAAGCTAAGCATTCACTTTCTGCTTTATCACCTGGAGCTACCTTTTCTTGAGCAACCTACTCAAAATAATAGCTACAAGCTGGGTGCTTGTGTTAGTTATATACCTGTGTGTTGGCTTCATAAGACACAGAGATAAAGCATTCTTAGAGCTCCTTATTGTAATTCTAAGACGTATAATTGTGAGTAATTGAAGCATGAAAAATAAAACACATAAAAGCAACGAGAGAACAGATAATGCCAAAAAATCACTGTTATCCTTCACTGTCATGTCTTCAGGGGGGCAATCCCCTGCACCCCCCCCCCTGATACTTATAGGTGTACTAATTCCAAGATTGCTGTATCACAGAGAAAATTGAATAGTCCAAGTCACACAGATCCTGGGCTTCGTACATTTAAGTTCACATTGTTATACATTCAGTCCTACTATTCTGGGACTCGTTTCACCAAGCTACACATTCACACAAAGGGTATAATTCAGTCCATGAGCTATAGGACAGCAATGGGGAAATCACATGACAGGATGCCATGCAAAACAAAAAAAACAGGACTAAGCAATAACCCTTACCCCTATCTGGATGTTGATCACATATGACTGATTCTTGCCCATGGGGAGTGGATAGTGACGGTATGATGGTTGGCAAGCATAGACAACAAAAGACAGAAAAATATTAAAACCATGTGTTCTTCTTTCTGATGCATGTTGCTCTTTGAGCCTTTAAGAGAAGAACTAACAAAAAAGGCTACACCTGTGTGTTGCTCTTTTTCTTCAGTTTGCCATTCTTCATCAATATTTATTTGCTATATATCAAAAAGAGGATTTACCTGCTCTTAAAATCTTTTATTCAGAAGTAGCCCATCACTGACTGCATTTTAAATATGAACACAAAAATGAAAATGAAACAGCACGTCAGTGAGATATTTAAATTACAAAGTACTCTGCTGTTATATGTAACATGCAGTGCATTTATAAAATAGTTCAGAAGCAAGGAAATAAAAATGTGAGGAAAATAATAAAAACAGTATTTTTACGTTACACAACTAAAGTAAAATGGTAAGTAAAAATAGCTTTATTCCACAAATATGGACTCTTAAAATGCAGTTGTACCACAGTTAGAAGTCAAATATTACAAAAAGGAAGTGGGTATTGATGGCAGTGCACAATGATTTTACATTCTCTGTAATATTCTCACAAAGTACGCCTAAACTAATACAAGTCTAGTAACTGTGGTGATAGAGTTGAAGTGGACGCAAAAGAAAAAAGCTTCAGACAGGCAACAAATTAAATGTATTGAAGTTATTCTGACTATAGCTAGTAAATATTATAAAAAAGGTAATTGAGCATTTAAGCAAGTATGAGTGAGAACAGTTTGGTAGCTTGGAGCCACACATCAACTTTGTCCCTCCTAGCCAGGTCTGTTAGCATATATGGATAAAGTCCTGACTATGCCATAAATGGCCCAAGTTTGACTGGTGTCTTGGGTAGCAGAGGAAATGGTCAGGGAGAGAGAGAGTGAAAAATTATGAGGTGAAGCATGCTTACCTCTCGGTGGGGGTGGGGATTGGGTAATAAATGCCTGAAGTATGAACTCTGTGTATACTGTTGGTGATGACCAGAAATCACAACAGAAACTACCTTCAATAAGTGTGCCACTGATGGGACATCTGTTATCAAAGACAGAGAGATGTTCCTTACATACTTGCGACACAGTGGGCATATGCTGTAAAAATTGTTATAGAGCCTTAAAGGAAAACTTTCAATTCCCCAAGATGAACACTGGTTCCAACTTTCAACTCAACCTAAGGTGAAGTGACTGGGCCATATGGCTTTCACATCTGGTGAATAAATGGAAGGGGGGCTCACTGACCTAATGGGAAGTAAAGGAGTCCCTTCCACCTTGTACATCAGCAACAGAATAATAGACCACATATTTCAGAGATATTTTTTCAAGTTTATAGATTGTTTTTATGAACCCTGTGTATATATCCTGTTATTCTAAAATACCTGGCTAAAGCAAATCCAGTCCCAGACAGGTAGTTTGTTAGTGTTCTGTTACTGTTTATTTAATTTATATAGTTTAGAAGCATTAAAATATTTGTATTAAATAACATTTCTGGGGAGCAAGCATATGAAACACAAATCAAAGCATAGGCAATCAAAAATTAACCATAATGTTTCTCAGACCCAACAGGTACACCTCTGTACACCTCTCTCTGTCTTTGTCTCTATCATTCACAGCACAACCAAAGTGTCTTAGAAAAACAGTAGATAAAAATTTCCAACTTTTCACATATCAGCTATCAAACAGAAAATGTTTTATATCAACTTAAAATTTCTTATAAAATAACTAATCTCTTAACTACAGAAGCATGATAGCCCTTAGTTATTAGTATACTACTGTCAGACAAGAGTTTACATTACCAATTGCTTTATTACTCAGAAATATATATATTGCAGAGAACAGTAAACAAAGTTCTTATATTTGTACACCTGTCAAAAACAGGGAACATAAAATTAAAAGGAAGTCATTTCAAATGTCAGGACCCACTCCAGAAAGACATAAAACAAGGAAACTTGAATGACTGAAAAACAAACAGGTTTACATATGCCAGGTGTGAGATGTCTATTTCTTGGAATATCCCCTTTCCTCCAAGTTGGTATATATAAGTTTGGGGTATGTGGGGACTTGCCTCTCTGCAAAAAAAAAAAAAAAGTGTAAAGGAAAAGTGCACTCTTTGAGATTTACTCTTTTCCTGGCTTTTTATTCTTTTTTTTTCAGCTTGATGGCACCTAGCATTTCAAGTGCCAACATTTTAATATGGAGCCAATAATGGCTAGAGAAACCTTTCTTCTAAATGCATTAACATTTACTCTCCTTAACAAAAAACACTATCTTCAATCAAAAAAACAAACAAAAAAAAAACTCCAACTAAGAAACCTAGCCTTATTTCTGCATTGTTTAAAGGGTGGCTAGCTATTCAGACCTCAGTACATCCCAAATGCAGGTGAAAAATCATTTTCTAAAATAGCCTCACCAAACTGGAATAACATCTCTCAAGGAATCAGAAAAAAGAATAACTTTATTTTATTCTGGAAATATCTTTTAAAAAACATCATAACCAAATTTACCTACTGCATAATTTGTAACAGCTAAGATTACTTGTTTGTGTACATTTTAAATATTTCATAAAGTCTTTAACTGAAATAAAATTAAACTACTTTATGAATATTAAGACTAACTTTATTAAAGGCAATTCTTTGCTCTTAGGAATATAGGGAGCAGTTTGACACTCTATATCAGTTTTAGATTGAGAAGAACAATATACGTTAAGAGTATGACCATATTTTATATCAGAGTCATATCACACACACACACACACACACACACACATATATATATATATATATATATATATATATATATATATATATATATATATATATACACCCCTCTAACTATTTATTCCTACTCCAGGGTCGTGCTACAGCGGGGAAATGGCATAATGCTTTGGATTTCATGTGTCGATGTTATGAGTGTCGATCATATGAGCTTTAGGTGTTTTGAGCTTTCAGTGTTTTGGTGTCAGTCAAATGGTTGTCGATCATATGAGCTTTCAGTCATATGACGTAGACCCATATATATATATATATATATATATATATATATATATATATGGGTTTATATGACTTTGAGTTTTTGGAAACTCAAAATTCATATGGTTGAGACTATATAATCAAATTTCCAAAAATAAAAAAAAAATACATTTTTGCTAGGGGGCAAGCCCCGTTGCACCTCCAACACTCCCTGCAAATTATATGTACCAACTCCAAGTTCGCACTACAGTGAGGAAAAGGGTGAAGTCCCCTTTGAAGCTGTTCTTTGTAGATCATGGTACAGTGGAGATCTGGGAATTTACCCTTTTCCCCACTGTAGTGTGATGTCAGAGTTGGCATATATAATTTCCAAAATAAGGGTGGTGCAGCCCCCCCCCCTCAAAAATGTAGAAATGTTTTTTTCTTGTATTTTGATTTTTCAGAAACTCGATCATATGGTCTTGACCATATGAATTTTGAGTTTCCAAAAACTCAGTGACGTCATATGCACCCATAAATATATATATATATATATATATATATATATATATATATATATATATATATATATATCTGTGTGTATGTGCACTTTAAGTTGATGAAAAGAGTTAATTCCAAGTCTGTTGTGTGTGAACTGACACTGTTGTTACAGTTTGTTTTGCTAAGGCTTTTACAGTTCATCAAATATTAGCACAACTCATTAAATCAGTGTGTTAATTATATGTCTTATAACTGCATGATGATACAAAGAACGACTAGGTAGCAGTTAGATTCAATATGTACTTTAATACAAATTGGTTAAGTACTTTTGTCTCTAACAAACAAAATGTGGAACTATGACTAATTTTATTATCGGGCTTTGTCCATACCCTGGGTGACTGTAGTAATACCTACTAAAGTTGGAGAAAGTTACTCAGTGAGCAGGAGTTATAGTCACACCACTGGGCATCAGCATATCAGAATATAAAGATATTAGCACCACATATATTCAGCAAGTCCTGGATTACTGCCCTTTGGGTGTAGCTGGTACTCTATATCTGTATCAAAAGCAAATAATAAACACCAGCATGTCACTTTTATTTCAGCTATTATACAGTACATCAGTACATGAAAGGGTGGCGTAATTGTACATGTTCAAGCTCCTAGCTCTTGCCTGTCATCTGAACATTAAGATGCCAGCCTAGGTAAACCCTCTAGACCAAAAGGAAACATGCATTGAACACTGTTTTATAGCTGAATGATAAAATAAGTTTTCAGTGCTATAACCAACACTATGCAGATGCAGAATAAAGGAACATCATATTCAAGTAAAAAAACAAACTAGGAACCACAACCAAATCTCAAAATGTCAAGACCCATAACCAGCCACAGAGACTAAGCCCTGATGAAATAGTTTATTAAGAATTAAGTGCTTTTGTCATAACATAAGACTTCTTCACAGTTCTAAATAACACACAGAAAACAGTCTGATTCCATAACCCTCTCTGTGGCTGGTTCTGGGTCTTGACTTTTCGAGCATCATATTCAAGTAGTTTTTGACTGAGTTTACCTCTTCAGCAGGCAGAGATGCCACACCAGTTTCCCAGATCTAAACACATTTTAATTAAATGAATCTATTAGAAGCTCTCATACTAAGCTATATATTAGTTTAGTTAACATTACCCAGTTGCTCCGGTTCAGTACTATACAGATTTCAATGTACTGTCTTCCCAAAAACAACAATAAATTCTATGAAAGAGTTTCATGTTTATAGGAAAATCTTTCTGAAGTCTAACTGCATCTTTATCACCATCTCTAAACTGAGACCAGGTTTGAACTATCTAGCACTCTAGCTTGAAAATGCAAGCAGATTAAATAACATGAATATAAACAGATTAAAATGTTAGAGATAATCCCTTCTCTGTATTTAAAAAAATCATTAGATATGTAAGAATTCCCACATATATTTGATAAGAACTATATAGCCTCATTCTATAATATTCTTAATATATCCATTCTCATACAGGTATCTAAGCATGGTTATTCAAAAACTGGAAATGACTTTAGTCATGAGCATAGCCAGCCACACATGATACATTATGCAAACCATGGTATGCACTTCTTAACACTAATTTATTTTCTGCAATGAATTGTACAAAAATTTATTTTGAAATATCATATACATTTATCATAGTTTGTGGTCATATTGTTTTTTAAATGCCTTTTGTTTTCGGAAATACTACTTCCTTATCATCATCACCCCCCTCCATTTTCCATTCATTCTACATGGGGTTGAGATTTCATATCAGATGTCCCCACCTCTCAATTCACTTTCCTCACTTCAACAGTCAACACTGACTGTTGGCAGTCTTCTCTCATGTAATCCATCGATCTCTGCTAGATATAATCATTTTCTCTTGAGTCTTCCTGTCCCTCTTAAATCTTCTTCATGTAATTCTCTTCTGCTTTCCTGCACATGTGACTGAACCATCATAATATCTTCTCTTTCATCTTATTTGCAACTGGAATTTCTTTTGCTTCTGCTCTGGTATCCTCATTTCTTTGTCTGTCTGACAGTGTGCATCCTACTATCCATCTCAGACACATGATCATCATCACCTGGCTTTTCCTTGCAACCTGAATTTCTTTGTGCCATCTACTGAATCACTTCCTCGACTGCTCTGTCTTCACTGCCCATGTTTTTGTAAACTATGGAAGTAATGATCATACTATTGTTTTCCACACCTTAATTTTCACTTTCATACTTTTCTTCTATCACACACTTCTCCTGACACACTGTGCTAGGTGGCTGTAGTATCACAAAATCTATCTCTGACCTCCTCATTCAGACTTCCCTTCTCCTCATCCATGACTCCCAGACCCATGAAGCTGTTAATCTGTTCCTCTCTATTTCTCTCATTAGCTCACGACAACTATCTTGTCTGTACATAGTTTTATCCCATATGCCTTCAGTTTTACATTCCCTTTCTCTTTCATTTGCTGAAGTTCTTGTTCAGAGTCTGTTTGTAATGCTATATTACCTGCATACACCAGCTTTGTTGATATGTTCCCTATGACCTCTTTGTTAATGTAGTTCATCACCAGTATTAACAGCAGTGGCCTCAGAGCTGAATACTGATGCACAAGCAACCCCCACCCCAGGAATCACTCTGTGAGTTCGAACACTGTTCAAATTTATTTCACTAGGTTCTTGTACACAGCTTGCACTAATTCTACCAAGGTTACTGGGACTTTGAATCATTGCCAAATCAGCTTTCTTGATATATACCTTTTCCAAGTCTAGGAATGTCCAGTTGGACTCTCTCCTCAACCCCAGCTTCTTCTCCACTATCTGTCTCACTGCAAACATTGGGTCAGTTATCAGTATCCAAACTACTCACCTCCCATCTTACTTTCTACTACTCTGCGTATCTGTTTATCCATCACCCTCTCCAGCATTTTCATGCAGTGTGACAGGAGTTTGACACCTCTGTACTGTCCTCAGTTGTGAATGTCTCCTCTATTCATGTACACTGGCACTAGGATGCTTATTCTCCAGTCATCTGGGATACACCTTTCTCTCCATATGGCTATGAGTTCCATGAGGAGCTATTTGTCCTCTAAGTCACCCAACATCTTGATCATATCTGCTGTGACTTCATCTGAGCCTACTAGTTTCCCTGATTTCATTTTTTAGTGCTGCTCATACTTTAAGGTGAGTTCTTCGTCCTCTTTCATCACAGGCTCTATATGGGGCAGTACAGCTTCTGTGAGGTTCTTCATTTAAAAACAGCTAGAAGCGCTCCATCTGCTTATGGATTGGTGAGCAGATTGTTGCTGGTACCCCTTATGAATGGTACATGATGACTATCTCCTTTATCTTTCTGTCTTTTCCTTGCAACCTGAATTTCTTTGTGCCATCTACTGAATCACTTTCAAGAAAATTACTAACTGCCTCTAATGTCTTATTGTTTACTACTGTGACTACTCTATTTGTTTGCTTTCACTCCACTAAACTTCTAGGTCTCTGTTGACTAAGGTTGTTATTTCAGCATTTTTTGAAATAGTAAAGAAAGGTACTGTGCAGAAACATTTACTGTTCTGGAACTACATTCTTTAAAATGGAGTACAATTATAAAATCTTGGCTACAACCCTTTGTTTGCCTACTATACTATTTAACATTCAGATTTTTTTTTTTAACTAGAATCTTCTTTGGGTTCACCCTGACTTAAGTTATAGGCAAAGTCATAACTGGATTTTGACTGACTATCCAAATGTGGTGGTGTGGTGTGGTGTGGTAAGGCATTTTTACATTCACATTTATTTCTTTCAAGTATTATATGAACAGCAGTTCTCTGACTTCTCTATGTTGTTGGTTCAGTGCTAGAGCCTTAACTATTCCCCTACAGTGCAAACATTTAGCCTGGAGATAGTTATTATAATTGCTTCCTAAAAAGCAGACATGATTATGTTTATATGTCTTTTTAGTCTACCTGTCTATATTCATTCCCTAAAATTGTTCAACCACTTACACCTGGTTTTAGTTCTTGCCCTACATACACTATTTCCACATTTTCCATGCTCTGTTACAGCAGTCTTTTGCTTTTATTATGAAACTCTGTCTTCCCATGCAATGTCTGTGGGTTGACAGCCACACTAAAATCTATACCAAGAACCAGCCTATCTTCTACCACCTCACTTTTCTAATACCCTTTAACCATTCTCTAAAGTTCTTTGATTCATGTGTGTTTGGGCCATAAAAGGCACGCAGTACTACCTCACATCCCTCCCTATACCATGTCATCTGCTGAAGTTCCTGTTCAGTGTCTCCTTGAAATAATACATTATCTGGATATACCTTTGTTGATTTGTTCTTTTCCAACCTGTTTGCTAATGTAGTACATTACCAGTATGAACAGCAGTGGGCTCAGAGCTAATCTGTGACACAACCCCTCTGCCACAGAGAACTTCTCTGTGAGTCTGAGCACAGTTCGTACTTGTATCAGTGAGTCCTTGTACATAGTCTGCACTAATATTACCCATGTTTCTGGAACTTCAAATCATCACTGGACTGCCCAAATCATTTTTGTCATGGACAAAAATGGAAGAGCATTGAGCACACAAAATACTAAATAATTATGTAAGTGGTAGGATGATGGCAGCAGCACATGCATATGTCAGAAAAGGAAATTCAAGATGTGGGCTAAATAGCAAACAATCAACCCTCTTATTTATTAAGATTTCTTGTAGCAGCAATCAAGTTGGCACTAATCAGGCTGTGATTTCTGGATGATTCATACCACATAATATTGAATGCCACAAGGAGCATCTTGTGTATAAATAATACATGGGCAACATTTAGTATGTTTGTGTGTTCATGCTGAGGTTCGTAAGTTCAGAGGTAGTTACTAGGCTTGCAGTATGGAAGAACATTCAGGAGCCTAGTCAAAATTCCCAGTTGTCTTATAGCACTGTCTGATTAATTGACTTACTCAAGGTCACACAGCAGGCAAATGAAGGCTGAGGGGATCAAACCTGTAGTACATAAAGTAGCTTGTTAATATCTCATAGCCATAATCCTCTGCTCTAACTACCAGACTAACTTTCTTTGTGCTTTACAATGATGATACTTATAGAGAGTGTGAGTAATCAACTTGGCTGCCTTGTGATATGTTTTCAAGCTTAGCCGTTAATCTGATACACAAATCAGTGAAGAGTGTTGCACATAGGAATAAGGCGGGGGCTGACTAATGAGAGCTCCCTCTACTGGCATCATGTTACCTGCAGAACAGACAGATCTACAGGAAGACATACTCTCACTGGCTTCCTTTTTAAGAGTAAAGTAGTCTCATCAGAGTGAGAGGGAGAAGGTCTTAAGCCTAAAGTAGGAGAGGTGTCCTCATTGACAGAGTGTAATGTAGACTGCTGGGCTTGTTGTAGGGATAAACAGGCTGATGTACTGCAGTAAGAAAAAATGCATGAAAAAATGAATGTATTTGAGAAATAAGGTAAGAAGGTCTCCTGGAATATATGCATAAACTATGACAAGAAGGCTTGCTATCAAGAAAGAGAAACTAAACTTTCTTCCACTGATTATTTATTTGAGTGCTGGGACATAGTAGGAAGGATTGTAGTCCCACCACCACCAGTGTACTAACTTCTGAAACATTTGAATGACACTGAAGTTTCTGAATCTGTTTTTGTTAAGCTGTCTTGTTTTAATCCAACATTAAATCACACATTAAAGGTATTTGAAATTGTGTGTGAAAAGAATATTAGAGAATTATTAAGTGGTCAGAATAAAAACAAAAGATGGTATTGTAACTTAACAAATGATGAGACAAGCTCTTAAAGAGTTAAGGAACAACAAAACAACAAAAAAGAATTATGAATAATGAATAAGTTTCTTATTGTTTACTTGAGGAAACTGATGTCATTTTTTGGTAGTAGAATTTAAAGATGAATGTTTGAATGTTAGATTCAATCTGATGAAATCTTGTGACAAAAGCATTTAATAAAGATTTGGTACGCTATTTGCTTTTGTTGGAATTTGTTTCTGCCATTCAGTTCCAGTTCACCTGTCTTTCCAGTTTGTGTTTCTTTGGCACTGGAGGTTGGAATTTGGCTTTTTTTGTTGTCACCTTCAGTCTAACTGCTACAGTGTAGCTCCCCTCCCTGAAGTAGCCACTTCACCAGTCCTGGTTTCAAGTGTGTAGTCTGTCTGGGTCCCCCCAAGGCTACCAGACCCACATGCTTGTCTCTAAGTCTAACTGCATGAACACAAGGTACTACATTATCAAAATCATTCCCTATCAGGGCATCTGCAGGGATATCCTCAAACACACCTACTTGCTTGCTTCCTTTTCCAGCCTCCCAGTCAAGGTGAACCCTACCAAAAAGTATTTGGAATGGGGTCCCCTCCTAAAGCTCATACTGGAGTAGAATGCCCAAGCAAGTAGTGGTCCTCTTTAACCATTGCAGGCTTCACAATAGTTAAGTCAGAGGCTGTGTCTCTCTTAGCAGTGGCTTGTTATCCATCTAAGACAGGATATAACCTCTTGTGGTAGTCTGGTACCCTTGTTGTCTCCAGACAACTTAATGTTGTTATTCTGTCATTCCAACTTACTAGCTCTCCCACCTTTTGTTCCCCACCTTGCCTCTGTGGACATCTATATGCTATATAGCTCCACTGGTTGCATTTAAAACATTTAACCCTTGGTCCTGGCTATGTACCTGAACTAGTGGCTTCCCCTGCTACTGACAGACTCTGTTGGTGTGGTTTAGGATTCCCACCTTGGGTTCCCTTATTTATTTATTTATTTATTTAGTTATTATTTATTTATTTATTTATTTACTGCAGTTCCCTTATACCCATGAGCAACACTGGGTATCCCTTTCCTGTGCAGTGATGCCCTGCTTGCTAGGTATAGGTCTCCCTTTTTTCCCCAACTAATCTGCTGTATTATATTACCTATCTGCTAACTGGATTCTCATGCCCTCCGTCAAAATGCTAAGGGCTTGTTCCCTCACCATAAGGCCTGCCAGCCCTTCAAAACTGCTGACCTGACACCCACCTATGAAAATAAGTGCTTAGTTCAGCAATATATTCACACAGACTTTCATCTGCCTTGCATCTATGCTCACAAAACATTTTCCTATAAGCTTCAGGTCTTAACTTAAGACACTCTAATAAAACAATTTTTAACAGTATTACAATTTAAGCAATCAGTATCAGATGATTTAGAAACAGCAGTTACAGCTTTACCCTAGAGTAAGGGGGGTCAGGAACCGTACTCAGAGCCCTTGGTAAACATTACATTGTTTACATACTCTTTCAAACATATGAATAAAACTATCAAAATTATCACCTTCTGTAAATTGTGTAAGAAATTTACTGACCTTTATTCCTTCTGTACTTCTGTTACTTACTTTCCTATTATCTCCATGACCCTGGCGAAGAGTCAGCATCTCCTTTTTGTGTTGCCTCTGCTTCTTATTTTCTTCAGCTTCCAGATGTCTCAGGCTCTCTGCTGCTTCTAATTCTATTTGTTTCTCCTGCCACAGTCTCTCTGCTGATGCTAGTTCCAGACATTTGGTCTCCAGTTCAAGTCTCTTTAACTCTAGATGGCTTTTTAAGTCCTCTGAGGCCAAATTGAACTGTCCATTTTCTGAGAGTTGTACATGCCGAAGGCCAGTCTGGTCATCCTCCTGGTTGTTGGTTTGTGATGCAGCTGTGACAAAGGCTGCAATAATTTCTGCCTTAGTCAGGTTGGCATGCCCCAGTCCTTTGGCCTGGCACATCTCAGCCAACTGGTTCCTTGTCAGCTTGCCATGCTTCGCTGCTGACATCCTTGCCTGCTCTCCCTTACTAACTAATCTAACAAAAATAAATAAAACTATTGTGATTTGAAACTCTGAATGTTCACTGTGTGGTTGCTTGAGAGTACAAACACCTTCTTTAATGACCACTGTTTACAGGCTACAGGAGCTCAATATCCACAACCAGTATGTGATGTGGTAATCCCACCACTTGACCCGTAATCAAGTGGCCTCAGTCCTCACCATTGGCACCAGTGGGGGACGTACATTGGGAGGATGACAAGTACACACACAGTATTTCCAGATGCAGCTATCTGTATCAAGTGCAATGTCCCTTAAGAGCACATACAGACCACAGTCAGTCTTGGGCTGGTTTCTCCATCCTTCTCAAGATCCCCAGTAAGACTCCCCATGGGCACAGCTATAGAGTTGAGTCCTTATCCACAGGTCCAAGGCAAGCCTTCCAACACCTCTCTATCCAACTAGTGCTTCGTGTCCCTGCCCAAGTAGCTGACACACACTCTCATGGAGATTTGTTTTATATATATATACACACACACACACACACACACACACACACACACACACACACACACACACACACACTGGGAAGGGATGGCACAGGTTTACTAGCTATGCCCCCTACTGCCCAGACTTTAAGGCAGTTAACACTACCACCAGAATCCCTTATCAGCTACTTTAAGACTCTTAACAAAGGGTGTCCAATCTTACTTTGTTATGTTACTATTAATACAAATGATAGTTTGACCAAGAGCAAGGCTATTACGAGTGGCCCACACAGTGTCACCAAATAAATATGCAAGTACAATCAGAACTTAAATATCTCTACACAGATTAACCACAACAAAATGTTTAAATTTATTTAATAATAAATAATAAAAGAACAAGACAATATTAAATATATATTTACAGTGATATCAGAGTTCAAAATCACAGGAAATATTTAAAACAACATTGCAAGACAGTCTCAAATAAATGAAGAAAAATGTCTAAAGTAAGCTTTGTTATATTCCTGACTATATCTAAGAGAGTTAAATACAGAGCAAGGCAGACATGTGGTGAATAGGTCTTCTTTAGTTGTTGCCAGGTCCAAGACTGAATACAGAATGCAGTGTCTCTCTAAGAGACTTCTTAAATTAATATCTCAAATATTACTGCTGGGATAATTTGCAAAATTACATCATTGCTTGTCATCAGACTCCTAGTTCCCAGGCCCTAAAACAACCATTGATGGCAGCTGGTAGCATTTAGCAGCTACCTGTGAAAATACATAGACAAGGGATTTTCCTCTGATCTTTGGCAGATGTTGGAAGTCATAAAACAATAAAACACTTCCAAGACAATACAAAAAGCTCCCTACCTTTAGACATTGAGTCTTCTTGCTGCACTGAAACTGAAAGATAACATATTTTATTGCGTAGCCATAAAGTAATTTAATTTCGGCTAATTTTCTGAAGTTAACCTCCTGTATTTCAGTTTCCACTGTTAAAATATACATTTAAATAGTAACAATAGTGCATGTACATTTCGGCTCTTTTCCAGTAGGGCACACTGTGGATACATTTCAAGCATTTTGCAAAAATCTTTAAGCAGTTTGATTTACACATGACATATATTTCTCATACATTTGTAACACAAGAACCTTTAAAATAATGTGTGATGAGGGGCTTCAGAAAATTGAGTGAAGGGTAAATCAAGCCTGAAAACTGGGACATATTTCCAAAAATATGTGTATCATATGGATGGATAAAGCAGGCCTGGAAATAAGTATGTTTTGTAGTTTGCTCCTATTGAGTGACACTGCTTGAGAAAGAGGAGGAAATGTTCTACTGGGATATGTATCTAAGCTTAGGGACGAAGAAGATGGTTATGTTTTGCTAAAGAAAAGAATATATGTGCAGGTTCAATCTGAAATACATGAAAAGAAAATAGATGTAAAATTCCTTATAGCGTGTGATTATAGGTTCACCTTTTGTCTTCGGGAAGTTAATTAATATCCAGCTATGTACAGAGTATCAAGGAACTAACTGGATTTTGTGATTCTGCTCTGAATATGAAGATCAAACAGTAACTGATTTCAATGATAACCTCAAGATATTCGCTTAACTCTACAGCTTCTATAAATTCACTATTGATCGAACATGAGGTAAACTTGTCTGGTACAATGGTTTTGGAGTTTTAGAATCTGAAAAATATACATTTAAATTTTGTATAATTTAATAGTAGCCTAGATTTTTAAACCATTTTCCAAGACTGTAAATGCCTAGCTAACAATATTTTATTACAGTAATATTTAAAATACCTGGCTCAGGGACCACCTTACCTGTGAAACCCATACCTATATCACGGCTACTACGTGAAAGGATATATTGTATATGTACTAACTCAGGGAACCAGAAGCACCACTGGAATGGAAGTATTTCTCCCCTTCATGGGCCATGGCATTCCAGTAAACATGATGGCTCTTATTTCAAGTGCAACTGGCTTCAAGCCCACTTGAATAAGGATTGCAGGATCATGGTGTCATCCCTTTGCTCAAAACACGACTTATTTATGCTGGCTAAAGCTAAATTCTTATCCATAATGCAAAGAGTTAATATTAAAGCCTACTCATTTCTCTATAAAGTGCTTTAACTGAAACACTTGCATTCCTTATGCAAATGTCAGGACTTGCAATGCCAAGTCCCAAAACAGCAAAGAAAAAAAGGTCAACAGGAGAGGAGTGAAAATCAAACTTCATACATTTCCTTAAACTTGTTTCTTGCAGGGACCACCAAATGTGGGCAGCAACCCCTCATACCTACACACATATACACAGACATGTATATATATATATATATATATATATATATATATATATATATATATAAATATATATATATATATATATATATATATATATATATATATATATATATATATATATGTAAATATATATATATATATATATATATATATACACACACACACACACACACACACTCACACACACATGCAAACAAAAGAGATAAATTAAAATTAATTGACAGTACAGCCTGTATCATCTTGGGATTCTTAGCACTACAGAGCAGTGTTTTATCACACACATATGAAAATGTCCTAGAAAGGAAATGAAAGGACATATTAAACTGGAGATGCAAGGTTAGACCAGTAGCTAACTTTCCTATACAAGATCCAAAGGATGATGATATCTACTGACAGAAAACGGAACATAAAAGTAAGGTCTGGTGTCTTAGGTAGGCTCTATAATGCACCACAAATGAATAATTTTGGCATAACACTTTGTATTCAATCCAGAAAGAGAGTAGGTATATCACTACTGTGCTTGGGAATGCCAGCAGATGTCAAAAAATGTTATCATATCTGGGTTGAATATTTTTGCATGTCACTAAGACAGCTTTTCAACATCTGAAATTTTAATGTGCTGAAACCGTTAATACCTTTTTGTAGTTCTGGTTTATAGTTATGCTTATGCTGGACAGACTTATTTCCTAGTAGGCTTCTATCAGTTGAGTTCATATCTTCCCTACAACCTTTGAAAATATTTGTGAAGAGCATCTGCCATTTCAAGTTATATTCGGTATCTGGGATGCAGCAAATAGTCCTATAATGCATATTCTGAGTCACTGCATTAAGCAAGGAAAATGTACTGAGATGGCAATGTTGTCACTGCTACACCAGTGTTAATCCTTCTGGTAGGTTCCCTATTACCAGAGCGCAGACGCAGTTTGTCAAATGCATCTTTATTGAACCGAAAAGAGGGAAAAGGCAAAATAGTGAAGCGGCTTTTCAGCGAGATCTTTCCCTGGGAAATAATTTGCTTGGCCGCTTTCATTACTTTTCCATTTTTGGCACTGTAGTGCAATCTCGTAGTTGGTATATTTAAGTAGGGGGGTGTGGGGGGCACAGCCGCCCACGTCGGGGGGTGTGGGGGGCACAGCCCCCCACATAATGTAATGTTTTAAAGTTCTTTTTGTTTTGCTTTTTTTTTTATTTCGGAACAGCGATTTTTTTCACTTGGAAAAAAATCGCTGTTCTGAGGTTTCGACATTGTAAGCTTTCGCTTACATAGGGGTTGATTATTTATCATTCGCTTTTGTAACCATGCAATAATATAGTATAGACCCTTCTGGTAGACCTATGCATTCACCTTCCACATGGGCTTCTGTCATGTATTACTGTGTGATTCTGCTTTATGTAAGGATAATTTTACTTTTGTAAATTTAGAACTTTATATATTAAGCTTGTTAACTGATAATCTAGTAACTCAAACAAAACCACAAAACAAAGTAATTAAATTCCTGTTTTGCAGCTCGTGTTCTAATAATTCCGTAGGCTGATTTTTAAGTGATCCCGTGTTACAATTCATTTGGAAAAGTAATAAGAGTTACATGTAATATTCAAAGGAAAGCATAATTGTCATCTTATTATAATCAGAATTTTAGCTAGATATACACTTTCTTTATGGTTCCCACACTGTAATGCATTCCTTGCGTCTGACTTAAAATAATGTGCCTGCCAATAAGAGCTCTCTTCTTATCCTTTGGAAAGGTGCAGCAAAGTAATCAGTCATAACATCCAACACACCGCTCTGCAGAACTGTGTCCCTGTGGATGATGGGAAAAGTACAGTAAAGTAACCAGTGTTAACATTCATCCACACGACTCTGCAGTACTGTGTCCCTGTATATGATGTTAATAAAAGAGACGCCATACTGCATAGTAACTAACCTCCTTTGTCAGACTGGCAACAAGCCAGGCTGTTAATAGCACATTTAGTATAGCAGGCTTCAGAATGGAAACACTTGTGTACCAGCAGCAGCACTGAGAGAATTACATTTTTTTCCATTAAAGCCATATAGATTTCCAGTAGTTTTTGACTGTTTTATACCTGTGCTGGATTAGAAACATTTTCTAAAGAAGAAAAGTATTCTCTTTGCCATCTTATCAAGCAATTCCATTCTGATACAGAAAAGTGGATGAATGAGATTCTGAAAAGAAGCTTTCTTTCTTTCTTTCTCAGGGGTAGGATGAAGTGGCAAGTTGTCAGCTTTCTGCCAGCCTCTTACATATCTGAGAAATGACTGAATGTAGGCTAGGCCTTTATGATACCCCTCTGCTAAAAATTCTAGAAAAAAAACTCTGAAACTCCTGTCAACTGATGAAAGAGGAAAAACAGATGACCCTAACAAAGCTGATTAGTAAGCAAGTATGGACAAAGCAGTAAAATAAGAGGTTAAGTTGGTTTGAAATTAGTCTGCAACAAAAATGGCATAAAGATGACTGAAAAACGTAGAACCAAATTCTTTCCAAGAAGATGGTCAGCTGAAGTCCTTCTCTAGCTTTGAAACATTTATCAGTAATTAACATGTATTGAGCATGCCAACTAGGGAAAACACATTAAAATCCCAAAAATATTAAAATGTGTATCACTTCACAGTGTATGTTACGGTAACAGTATTAAGTAAACTGTGAATCTCTCTCAGTCCACATGCTGAGAGAATTAAGTTTTAGGCATTCTAAGTGAAAAAACAGGCTTCAAGAAACAAATCTGATGGATGATAGCGGTTAATAACTAGTGCTATGCATTGCATTTCTAGCTAATAGTGATCACACTGTCAAATCATCTTACATACACACAACTTATAACTGCTCATAAGTTAATCCTCCAACTTGACAACTTCCATGCCCTTCTTAGCACTATCCTTGGATATGACCCAACCAGAAATGTGAGATTCAAAACTCCATTACTTCAAATGTCTACCAAATCAAACATTATAGGTCGAGGCTACTTATATTTGAGCTTCATTACAAGATTATGGAACCCCACCCCTTTCACGTAAAACTAATACCCACCCCCAAAGGTTCAAACTTCTTCTTAAAGAGTACCTCTTAAAGAGTCAGAAATAGCAATATTGGTGCCATACAAAAGATTAATAAAAACATGTAAGCAATGTAGTTGCTGCAGTTTAATATTTACCTTGCCCTCTTCTCTCCGCTCTCAAAGCTAATGTAATTGTAGAACTTTAATCTACAATATACCTTCTGCTTTCTACTTTAATACTCATTATATCTCCCAACAACCACTTACCTAACTCCACTACATTCCTTCTTCTCTTTAACGCCTCCTCTCTCTCTCCACCGTAATACTAAGAACACCTCCTAACAACCACTTACCTTACACTCCTTCATTCCTGCATCTTCTACTTACACCCTCATTCCTCTCTTATTTCACTTACATCTCATATGTTATATCTGAGTGTAACATACTCGGAACACTTATTATATTGTTTGTCTATGTATGATGTTAGGTATCCTGCTTGACCATATGATTATATACTTTGTCTATGCATCCAGTTCATACTATTGTAATGTAATTTATATTGTCATCTCATCAATGTGGAGCTTTTCTGCCTAGGACTCTGCTGAAAAAGGTTATGCTCGCCATCAGAGTCAGACCATCCTGGTAATCAAATGCTAGCTAAATAAAGAAAATGCCTTCAGATCTCTCCATACCAGCTGTAAAATTCAGAAAGGTTCTGGTCACTACATATTGTAAATGTACAAGTGGAGGAGCAACCATATTAGTTTCAGATACATGAGACAAGTAATGTATCAGTACATCCTAATTACATGTAGTTGGTTTATATGATCCATGTAATGCAATTATGGAGGCATACCATGTATACATAACACCCAGCGATCCTTTGAAACCCAGATGACTCGAGTTGGATTAACAGTTTGGGAGCTACAGGAGCCAGATGGTGAGGGGTGGGAAGGAGCAGAAATTGTCAGCTTGTTCATCCTAGGAGAAAGTGTGATGTACCCTTACTGATGGGGCAGTGCTGAGAAAGGGTGATCTACCCTTACTGATGGGACAGTGCTGAGAAAAGGTGATCTAACCTTACTGATGGGGCAGTGGTGAGAAAGGGGGATGCACCCTTACTGATGGGGCACATCTGAGAAAGGGGGATCTAACCTTACTGATGGTGCATTGCTGAGAAAGGGTGATCTACCCTTACTGAATGGGCAGTGCTATGAAAGGGTGATCTACCTTTACTGATGGGGGCAGTGCTGAGAAAGGGTTATCTACCCTTACTGATGGGCCAGTACTATGAAAGGGTGATCTGCCCTTACTGATGTGGGCAGTGCTGTAATCATATGGCAATACAGCTGTTGAATTTTGTATATGAGGTAGCTAACAGATGCTTGGTGTAGAAGACAAACTTGACATGAAGCAGCACAAAATATGTAGGACAGAATAATATTTCCTGGCATACAAGGAAAGCATGTATGATGTTAGTGAGCTGCTCCACTGCATGTCTTTACTTAGCCTCCTCAATCCCATCACTGGGGTTTAGTACTGAGGATACTTACTTAGGAAAAACTAGAGCAACAACAAACAGCTGCCAGCCAAACAGAAAGCTAAACAAAGGAGCAAAAAAAAAAACTATTTTAGTATGACTACATGTGTATCCACTATAGAACACAAAATAATAAACATTAAAGTGCTGGTATGAATACCAAGAGGAAGTCATGTACAAAGGTCAAAGCTGACAAAATAAAATTTGCTTGTGGTTTCAAAACTTGTGCTTAAAACATGTATTAGTATGAAATGCTTGCTAAAGATCATCCTAGACTGTACAAAAAAAAAAAAAAGATTTTGTAACTATAGTTTTGCTGTCCTTTGTCTGAGAACCAGTAAAATAGATATGTCCTCATTAAGACCAGGTTAGCAGGATGCATTTAGTTTTATTTGCCAGAATAGTTCTCTATACTCAATTTTGGTTTCCCAAGAACCACCTCTGCTGTTGAAAGGAACGATTTCCAATAACCCAAATAAAAACTTGGAAAATGTGGTGCATGCCTGTGTGTGTTTAAACAGTGCATTGTTGAAATTACACTTACACAATTGTGCTCATAAATATATTTGTGAAGCTTTCTGTCGTTCCCACACAAAATGCAGGGCAAATGGAACACAAACAATATTAATAAGTCCCCTATATCCACAGTTACCATCAGCCAAGTATAGCTTGGTGTGAAGAAACTGATCCAAAATAATAGTCTTTTTCTAAAATGTTGGAACATTGACCAGAAGCCCCACATTGTCTCGTGCCTTTTGTGGTGAAAGCAAGTTTGTCATCCATTTGTAGTTCTAACATGCATTTTTATATTCCTCTCCACTTTATAAACAAAAGGCGGGGTGTTTCCCAAAGTGTTGTATATACTCTCACTGACTTTGAAAATATTTCAGTTTCTTACAAGATCTCTGATTTCTTTGGAATGTGAATTGTGGGTGAGTACTAATGAATTCGTAAAACTTAATATCAGTATCCATTTTGGTCATGTGTTTGGGGTAATTATTGAAAGTTGCCTCTGTTCCTAGTAGTGGGAGATATTTAGTACCCACCCAATGGAGACCACGTTCTTAATTTCAAGTAGAAGTTTCTTCAGGTATTCCCTTTGTAGGAACATGTCCATGATTGTATCAGCTTCACTTGAGCAAGAGTTGAAGTCGGAACACATACAAGCTGACCTAATCAACTGACCTCTTAAGATATTTCTCTTACACAGTTGTGGGTGACAACTTGTGTATTGTAGATAACTACTTGAAAAGGTTTGTTTCTTATAGACAGTAGATCTAAAGCATTTATTGGTTGCATCTTTTGAAATGGTGACATCTAAATAATTAATACTGTTGTACGAGTAGCAGGAAGTAAATCTCAAAAATCCAGTTGTATAGTTACTGTGGTCTAGAAAGTCAATCAGGATGTCAACCTGTCTGACCACAAAATGAAGATGCCATCCAAAAAACATAAATATATATGCCAAATGTGCTGTAGATTAAATCTAAAATGTACTCCTTTTCCCAGGAATACATAATGAGGTTAGCATATACGGGGCACATTACGCACCCATGGCTATCCCATGGGTATGTTGAAAGTATTCTCCCTCGAAAAAAAAAAAAAATTATTAAATAGTACTAGTTCCATAGATGTCACCAGAAAATTGACAGTTCATTGTCTAAGTTGGAAAGGTCAGTAATAGCTTGTTGGTAAAGTTCTAAGCCAGTGGTGTGGAGAATACACGTGATTAGTTCAACAACATCAGTCATAACAAAGTTGCCAGAATCAGCATAATAATCTTGCTTGATTTTGGATAAAAAATCCCAGGAATCTTTTAGAATGTGATTTATCTGTTTCAGAAAAATTTTCAAAATATAATCAATAAAGACTGCTACAGGATGGAATGTCTTTGTGAAATTTGGGTAGTCCAAATCTTGTTGGGATAACTGGAGAATCGTTTAACAAAAAGGTTGTAGGTGATGTGATGGTGCCTTGTGATAAACTGTCTTCCAGAAAAATGTCAATTTTCTTGTACACAATATTAATCTCCTTTTTGGAAACCGCCTCATAGATAAAGGTATGATGTAACATGATGAGCATATGACTTCTATATTCTATTTTTTCTACCAGTACTATACCACCCCCTTTGTCTGGTTTCCTGACTCTGATGTTGGGATTTGTTTTAAGGTCATTCAGCAGTCCCCACTCATCCTTGTGCAGGTTTTACTACTGGGGAGAGCAGTTGTTTTGTAATTTGTAAATCTCTCTCTCACACCTTTTCTCAAAAATGGCTATGATTGTATTGAGGGGAGGGTTGCCGGTACGCTTCTTTTTGAAAAGCTTTTCAGTTGAATATCTAACTGTAGTCTTGTTGTTGGAAAAATATACTTGAAAATTCCATTTCCTGGTAAATCATTTTAATTCAATAAGTAAGTCCACTAGATGGAATTAGGGAATGGGAACAAATTTAAACCCTTTACTAAATAGTCAAAAGTGTTCCCAAGAAATGTCTAAATCCATTTAGTTGCAAATATTAAAACCTTGCCATGTTAACAATTTACCATCATGGGTGGACTTAACATCAAGGAGGAACTGGGTCAAAAAAATGTTTGTTGTTGTTATCGAAGGTTGTTGTTGAAGCAGTTGTTGCTTCTCCTCCACCCCCGAACTCTTCTTATCCATCTCCCTTTACCCCAGTCTGAGTGGGGTTCCTGTGGTAAAAAAATCTTCCTGGCGTTTTTTGTTGTGGCTTTCAATCCTCTCTGATCAATGCAGGGGGGGGGGGGATTTCAGAATCAAATTGACCCAGTGTAGATTCAGACATAGCTATAACATTGTTGGACTGAGAGTCATTAACAGTATCTGTGTTATTATTTGGTGTAACTCCATCATTGTTGTGGTTGTGATAAAATGATGTGGTAGGTTTGGGGAGAGGGTATGCAATATGATTAGCATATTCATGTTCACCCCTAGGTAACTTTTTTTCTTTCCTTCTAATATTGGCATTGAACTGCTAGTCTGTTTTGTAAAAAATCTGGTCATATTTGTTTTTGTTGAATTCAAATAGCAAGTCCTTAGTGATAGAATTGCTTAAGTCAGCAACTTCCTCAAATAGCTTTTTAATTTGGGAGTTATTCCACTCAATAATAAACTGCATGAGTTTGAGCCTGTGCCTGTCAAACATGGTAGTGAGCTCAGAATACTCGACACTATCCAAAGTTAAGCTGTTTGGAAATTTAAAAGTCCTTAACCCATTGGGAACCCTTTTATTGTTATAACACTCATTTAAATATAAATTGTCAACTTGTAGGTTATGTACCTTGTTAAGTTTCTTGTCAAAAATGTCAGCATAGTAGAAAAAATGGTGTTAGAATATATCACTGTAGGGGGAGTAAGTTGTAGCTCCCGGATGAACCATTCAAAAAGGTTATCCCAGTTAGAAAATCATGATGAATAGTTGAAAAGGTGGTTACCATCCATGTGTATAGTTGTAGTAGGTAACAATAGTGGGGCAAGACCCATGCCATTTGCATGGGCCATCCTTCCATGATCCCTGGTAAATCAAGTAGTGGATTCTAGTTCTATGTTGTGAACTGACAATGAGGTCAATGACAAGACCCCCAATATCTCTTGATAGCATACTGCTGCTGTGGGGTTTGGGATTAAACTAAATGTGATTTCTAGCAAGTGTCAAAAATTCATGTTTGTGTGTGTGATTGTGCCTGCAAACACAATCTAGAGTGTGTGTATGTGGGGGAGGGGGGTAATTGACTCACTAATAGAATACCTGAGCTGATGGCAGAAGAGGAAATACGGCATAAGGAGGTGCAGAGTAGTGCAGGTGTGAAATACGGTAACAAAGTGCTGCCCCTAAGACTGGTGTGCACATTTACCTAACAAAATGGAATGCAGACAAAGCAGAAGGGCACAAAAGTGTTTTAGGACTGAAACCAGGCTGAACAAAAACTACTGCTCTGTTGGAGATGTGATATTTTGAAGATCTGGGGGTAAAGATGATAAACAGCAGAAACAAAAGTTTCCTCAGACCGCTCCTGCCTGTCATTTTTACCAGCTTACTCTTACTATGATAGTGACTTTGTACTTCATTAACAGAGAAATGTTGGGACAGCTCCATGGCAGATCCAAGGATATGCTACTGACTCCTACAAGCATATTCTTTTGTACACATTAAACATCGCTGTGTGATATACATCATTTTAGCTGAGACAGGACTTGAACAAGAACACTAAAATATAGTACCATGCAGGCTGGAAGGTTTGTGCAATACAAAACCACATGGGTGTTCCATAATACATAGACAAATATTTTCCTTTTTTACCTCCTTTCATTCAAGAAGAATCTGAATCCATTTTTAATGTCTCAATGAGAGAGAGAATCTTCTTCCATGGGTTATTTTATGATTTAGGAGCAATTCTCAATTCCTTGACTTTAATTTCCATCAGTGCTGTTTCTTTCAATAATCTCAAAAATTATTCGATGGTTGGTTCAGAGAAGGATTTCAAATTTTTTGTGATGCACTTCCTAGCAACTGCTAGTATTGTCCATAGCAGATATGAATCATTTTTATTCATTTCTGTTTTATCATTAACATTCAAAAAGTTTAGAGACTTTGTTAGTACAAACGTATCTGTGAATATAGCTTGTAGAAAGTTATCAATCTCTTCCCAGTATTTTTTTACATTAATGCAGTCATATAAATGTGTATCCAGTCTGCTTCACACCTTAGCAAACATCTCCAAGAAGTAACATTTTTGGAAGAATTAAATTTGGCTAATGTATTGGGTGTATAAAACACTCTATGCAGAAATTCCCACTTGTATATTTTCCAAAATTGTGAATTGGAAGTTAATTTATTGGAGTACAATAAGTTAGTTTTATTCTCCATTGCTAGACTTATTGAATGTCTTTTAGTAATGAAATTCCAATAGTTTTGATGAGTTTTAACTTTATAGTTCATAAAAATGTTGTATAGTTTTGAAGTTATGTTTGTCCAGTTGTGATTATTATATATAACTTTATACAAATATTTTGTAAATTTAGGTCTGATTTTAAAAGAGGACTTATTAATTATTCTGCACAAGTCTTGTGTATGTGATAATACAATTTGAAGTATTAGCCAGTCAATGGTTGAAATATCATATGTAATTGTTATATGTTGACTGTCTAGTACTTTCTGATTATTTATACAGTCCTGCCAACATATAGAGTTTTTTTGTTTCCCAATTGGTGAAAACAGTTTTATGTATCTTGTTAAAGAAATGTTTTGTGGACCTGAAAGGAGTTAATAGCACTATCCATAATTTTATATCTGTATTGGTGTTAATAAATCTTCTAAAGGAATTGTAAATGCAGTTTATATATATTAGATTCATAGGTTTTGTTATATTGTATTGAAAATTGACACACATAATGTGCCATAGTTTGCTGTTTTTATCATTTAGCATAATATTTTTGTTTTGATATTTTCATTTGAAAAAATAGTTGTATGTAGAGTTTTCCAACTGGAAGAATAATTTGGATCTATCCAGTTTATGATTGTTCTGAAAATAGAAGGTTTAATGTATGTCTCTATATCTAGAAAACTGATCCTTCCTTTTTCCCAAGGTCTGATATGATGTGTAAAAGCAACTCTGTTTCTGTTTGGGTACTAGAGAAACTTTAAAAGAATTGTGTTTATTTCTTTTGAAGACTGTTGATTTGGTATTATAGGAATAGCTTGTGCTATATATATTATTTTTGGAAGTAATATTTTTATTAATTGTAATCTATCCTCAAATCTCCAGTTTACTATATGTGCTTTTATAGTGTTTATGATATTACCATAATTTGTAGGTACGGTTTCTTCTATATTTTTACATAGAGTAATTCCTAAATAATTTATATGGAGACTTGTTTACCAATTATATGATTTCCATTTAATAAAAAGTCATTGTTTTGTTCAATATCATATAATAAGACTTTGTCTTGTTAAAGTGAAGACCTGAGATGGAAAAAAAATTTCACCTTGCATATCTAATTCTTTTAAGGATTCTTTTGAGACAGATGGGGTTAGAAGTACATCATCTGCAAATAACATAATTTTGGAATTGAACTGACCATGTATGTCAATGCCTTTTATTTTTGAGTTGCAGCATACTGAAGAGGCAAATAATTCTATAGCTAGTGCAAATAAAATAGGGGACATTGGACAACTTTGTTTTGTACCTTTAGTTATTGCTATAGCTTCAGAAGTAAATGGCTCAAGTTTTACATATGCAAGATTCTTTTTGTATATATTTTTTTATCAATGAGATAAAGGAAAGAGTAAATTCATAAAGTTCTAGTGCTTTGAAAGGATAATCCCAGTTTAATGCATCAAATGCTTTTTCTATGTCTAGTGCAATTAAAAGGGCTTCTTGGTTATATCTGTTTAGTATGTCAATAAGGCTTAATATTCTTTGAATCTTATCATAAGTACGTCTATTACATATGAAACCTGTTTGATCTTCATTTATGATGTGTATCAAAGATTTTTTAATTCTGTTGTTTAATACAGACATGAAGATTTTATAATCATTACTGAGTAGTGAAAATAGTCTGTAAGAACTATATTGTTTAGGGTCTTTATTTTCTATTATGATGGGTGTAATTAGTGAGTATCTCCATGAGGGTAGTGTTATGTTTTGTGTTTGTATTTCAATTAGAGTTTTATTAATAACTGAAGTTACCGAAGTTGGGAATATTTTATATAATTCAATTATTATTCCATCAATTCTCTGACACTGAGTTTTAGACTATGACTCTGGTACTAGTTACTAGTCTGTGTCATGCCTTCTTCCAGGATGTTTGCATCTTTGGGGGATATGTCTGCTCTTAGTTTGCAACTTTCTTTGAACTTAGTTAGCCAGAGGCCTAGGACATTGGCCTTGACTTCAGAGAAAAACATGCCAAAAAGAAACAGCCAGAGTGGCTTGTTTTTAGAGTTTATCCTGTGTCTGTTTCAGGTATGCACCACTTACTTTATGCAGCTCTATACATGACTGTAAAGGGGTTTTGTGAATGACTCTGCATAGGCAGTGGTGTTCCCTGGACTTTTTTTTTGGGGGGGGGGCTTGAAATTTTGCCCGGGTGTCATTTAAAAGTAGGAAGTTTGGCTTGGAATCATTTCTAAAATTTCCAGGGTTACCCAGTGTCCCAAGTTTTATTTTTATTTCAAAGGAGACAGCTTTATGGCCCAGTCTTACCACTGAAGATGTGATACTATCTGTGTTGGTGATGACTAGGTCAATGATGTTGGAACCCTTAGTGGGCATATGGACTAACTGGTCCAGAACATTCATGCTGACAAAATCCAAGAATCTGTGTCTGCAAGTTTGAAGTTGTTTATGATTCCCAGTTAATAGTGGGGTAGTTGAAGTCACCCATGGGTATGGTGTTGGGTTAAATGAAGAATGAATCAAGTTCATTTAAGTAACCAGTATGGGTTTCCTGGGTCATAGAGGGGGACCTACAGCTCACAAAGGTATAGTATGGGACTTTACTTATTCCTTTGGGATGTACACAATGGGGACATTCCACAAATGGATATTACTTTCTATAGGCCTATACATTAAAACTACTATATCAACAGTGCATAATCAATCTTAGTTGCTGATCAACACACAACATATATTTACTTGCAAGTAGATATACTCACATACCTATCTGGAAATCAGGATGCTAAAGTTTTGTGTTAAAAAGGAGTTCATATCTTCAAACAGAACAGCGCAGTCACTTACAGACCAAACAGGAACCACAGCATAATTAATTTCATGTATAATGTGTGAAGGATCCAGTATGAGTATTCAACAACCAATGGAAGCAAAGTGTTTTTGAGAAAACTTCATGAGATATGGAATTTTGTGAGCTTGTATCACTTTAAAGAAGATAACAGACTATAAAATTAGATAAGTATTGTTTATCTGTGTAGTACAGTGGGGATTGCCATTGTAAACTGCTGTGATAGGAACCCTGGTAAGGACGTGCACTTGTAAAGAAGTATTTACAAAAATGGAGGCCGCTAAGTATAGTAGTTTTGTTTAAGCAAAGATAATCCCTGATATAAATGGCAAGTATTTTATATTGTATTAATGTGGCTCAGTTTATAGCTTTGAGAGTAATCAGATTTTTATCTTACTGCAGACACTTGTTTGCTTTAAGCTGTGAGCTTGAACAGGATTCTTCCTAATGGATTAACATGTCTGAGGGGAACACTGCTCTGTCCCAACTATGTTTTGTTAGCTTAAAGTTTAATTAACTTTTTTATTGTACTGTTTCCACCTGTTTGCTTCAACTTCTTCATACATACCAGTTGTAGAATGTCATATGACTACCAGCCTACATGCATCCATACATTCCTGAGCTTTTTTTTTTTTTTTTGAAAATCAAGTTAATAAACATAAGCAGAGCAAATATAAACATGTTGTGAACAATAAATGTGAGCCAGAAAGTAAAACTGGTAATGTTGTTCAGTAAAACTGTTCTTTACAATAATAAAAAGTCAATATATTCAAAGTTTTTGCAGCAATATCATAATATATTGTAATGCAAAAAATCCAGACCTATACGTTTATATAGTTTTCACACATTGTTATATCTTCAAACCCATATAATTTAGAAACATAATATCAGCATCACTTTATTCACCTAGACTTAATATGTTGTTTTAAGATTTGTAACATTTCTCCATGCTTGTAACATTTACTCATTTTTGCACCTTTCAATGTTTACATCTTTGTGCCAGGGTGATGATTGAAAAGGGTGCATGGACCAGTCTACCTACACAGTTAAATATAGTAATGCATAACGTAAATAAATAGATATCATTTCATATTAACACAAGCACTCCCTTTCTTGATTTTTACAAAATCATAAGCTCTGTATGTAATTATGATGACATATAACATTTTGTAAGTCACTTGAATTTGGTGGTATTAATAAAATATGGAAATACATATTTTCATCATGATAAACAACAGCCATCAATATCTCCATTGTAATTTATCATAAAGTGTCAGTGTCATTATGGTTTTCTGTCTCACCATAGCATTTCATACTATGTCCCTCAATAACACATATTTCACTGAGATATGAACATTTTAATGTATATATATGAAATATTGAAAAACAATGGCTAATATCGCCATATAGTGCATCCTAAATAAAAAAGTAGTGTGATTTTGTCCTCAATAATCTACACTTTCACATACTGCTAAGCATTAATCTGCAAGTCAATTGATTATGAAAGTCAGCTCGTGACTCCAAAAGGAGCTATGGCTGTCAAGTAGAAATAAACCACTATTGGTGTAAGTGAGTTAATTTGGAAGCTTGCAGTCCTCCTAATGGCTAAACAACATGTCCTACTTGGAGGGGGGGCAGCTCCATCCTGACTATAATTTGTTAATTTAAAAATGAATTAACTTTTTTATTTGAATGGAGTCACTTGTTTGCTTTAATCTGGGACTGAAGACAATAGCTTATGGCAGAAGGTAAAATAAATCAGTGGGCTATTATTAAAAGGAGGGAGACATACTGGGTCATGGTTATTCAAATATGTCATTCTAAACAGGTAATAGACTTGAACTAAAGTAGCCTGTGAGGTGCAGATGGTACAGAGCCTACAAGTAAATATCTCATCAAAGACTACATCCAAGCTGTAACTTCCTGTCACATTTTGCTGAGAAAAGTGCATGAAAATAAAAGTGCACATTCTAAAATTGTTTTCATAAAGTATTAAAAGAAATAATGAGGACTTTTAATGTAAACAAAGAAGCAAACATAATGTAAGCATTTCACCTATACCAAGTGAATAACACAAAAATATATAGGCACTAATATAAACATTTAAATGTTTTTAAATCCTGACATAGTTTGTTGCATTCTTCTAAATATGCAAAGGCAGTGGTTAATAAAGAGGGGTGTTACCGATCAAAATTAGCTAGTTATCAATAGATAATGAATGAACAGATATAGTGGAAACTGAAAAACTCAGTATAAGCAAATAATGTAAGAGATTAGAAAAATCTTAAGTGAGCGATGGGGTTGTTACAGATGTTTTAAGAAGAATGTTGAAAACTTTAGGATTGTTTATAGCTTATATAAACACAGCTGTGAAAATATGTAAAAAAATATAAAGTTTTCATACAATTTTCATGCTACCTTTGTACGAGTAGTTTCATGTAGGTCTGTAGTATGTATGCCATTTTTGTATCACAATTGTTAATATTTAACTACAGGCACATTGTGACAAGTTATAAGATAAACTCTAATGTCCTTAGTTTTTCATTAAGTGTTTTGGGATCCACCTCAAACATCTTTATACAAGACCCGTCATCACAAAAATCTCTCATGTTCAGGACTGAGACATTTATAGTCAATGCAAGGTACAAATGTCTATAGGATATAATTTCAACAAACATGGTCGATTGAATTATCACTAGATTGAACAGTACTAACTAGGGAAAAATATATGTTTTTGTGGGAGCACTGCCTGCTACATAATTCATGCAGGGAAGACATCCCTGCATCTTCCTTACTAAATGTAAGTAATTCAGGGTAGTGGGAAAAGCCCTAGTCCCCTGATGTGGCAAATCTTTGGATAAAAATGCAGTCAGTGACTCATCCTTGACTAAATGTTAATTTTAAAATTGTAAGTCACCAGTTTTGATATCCAGATAGTCAACTATCAACAAGGCATCTGCAGTCATTGTTAGTGTGAATCTGCTAAATATGTCAAACTACTTGAGCTTTGGTTGTTAATGGCATTTTATCTATCTATTTATTTCTTATGGTATATGGGCAAATATTACACAGGTATTTGACATCAGCATTCATTGTATGAGTTCACTGCAAAGGAGAAAACCTGTGCTTTATGCTTTGAGCTGATAATTCAAGTCTCAAAGAACAAGAAGCGCTGGACATTCATATCAAAGTTATTTGAATTCCATTCCACAGAGCTGGCTTTGATCAAAATAAGACTCAGAGATGTGGCTATCAACTTACTAACCTAGATCTGTATATTGTGTATGCATAGTTAAATAGCATTGTCACATTTCAGGTACTGGGTTTCAACATAAATACTTCATATTATCTTTGTTAAGAAAATAACATTTTTGTTTTTATGTAAACGAATCTGAAATGCTTAAAAATTAAGTCAAAGTCAAAATCAAAGCCAAAGAAAACTTTATTGTCATGCAGAACTACATAGCAGTGTAGCTGAATAAAATTACAATGCTTCATTCTCAATGCAGAAAACAGTTGCACATATAGATAGAGAAAAATTAATAAAATATCACAGTATAAATTTAATAAGTAGCAATTTGTAAGTAAAGTAGGACAGCAGTGACCCACACCCATCCCAGAACAGGAAACAAGGAAGACAAGGAACAATAATATGAAGATAATATTGTAAAATTGAAACAATAGCAGCATATCTCTGATTAGACTGAATTATTGCACAGTTTGTATATTGCACTTTACAGTCCCTTCAGTGTGTAGGTGAGCTTAGTATTGCACTTAGTTATTGCACATCTATAAAATAAGCCCCTTGATAGGCTAGCTATGTAATAGAGGTCATGGTTCGTTTTTCCAAAGAGGTCAACAGTCTAACGGAGAGTGGAAAGAAATTGTTTTTTAGTCTGGTGGTCTTACAATGCAGACTTCTGCATCTCCTACTGGAGGATAGGCGAGTGTACAGACCATTGACAGGATGTGTTGGATCGCTGGAAATCTTTTTGGCCCTATCTGTGCACTGACATTTGTGTAGATCTTCCAGAGGAGTAAGGGAGGTGCCAATGATTTTTTTCTGCTGACCTTACAACTCTCTTGAGAGCCTTCCGATCCTGATTATTACAGCTCCCATATCAGACTGCAATGCTGTTGGTCAGGACACTTTCAATGGTGCCCCTATAAAAGGTCAGAAGTATGGAGCTTGGTAATTTTGCCTTCCTAAGTTTCCATAGAAAGTGCAAGCATTACTGAGTTTTTTTGACTGTGCTGGATACATGGACAGACCAGGATAAGTTCTCCATGATATGAACATCCAAGAACTTTGTACTCTTGACCCTTTCCACGGTCATCCCTTTCATCACTAGAGGTTTGTGTGGTACTTCAGATCTTATGAAATCAACAATCATCTTCTTTGTCTTGCGGACATTCAGTGCTAGATTGTTGCTGCTATACCAGACCAGTAGTTGATCAATCTCGTCTCTGTAGGCCTCATCCTCTCCATCTTTGACCAGGTCTTTAACAGTGGTGTCATCTGCGAATTTGATGACCCTATTCGTCTCATGTGTGGCCATGCAGTCATGTGTCAGCAGAGTGAAAAGTAGAGGGCTTAAGACACACCCATGTGGTACTCCTGTGTTCAGGATGATACTTCTGGTACTGTTGTCTCCCACATGAACCTTTTGAGGCCTTTCAGAAAGAAAGCTCAGAATCTAGTTGCATAAATGAGAGTCTATGCCCAGTTGAAGTAGCTTCGATATCAGATTCTGAGGGATGACAGTGTTGAAGGCAGAACTAAAATTGATGAATAGCAGTCTTGCATAGCAATTTTTGCCTTCTAAGTGTGTCAGTGTTTCATAGAGAGCTAGTGAGATAGCATCTCCTGTACTGCAGTTTGTCCTGTATGTGAATTGCAGTGCGTCCAGTGACACAGGTAAGATTGAGGCTATATGATCTTTGACCAGCCTCTCCAGGCACTTCATTACCGTCGAGGTTAAAGCAACTGGTCAGTAGTCATTCAGAGTTGTTGGCTGTGGTTTTTTGGGTAGAGGAATGATAGTCATCTCCTTGAAGCATTTCAGAACACTGGCTAGATGGAGTGAAGTGTTGAAGATGTCAGTGAGCACTGGAGCCAGTTCTGTCACACATTCCCTTAGTACCCTGCCCATGATGTTGTCAGGGCCAGCTGCTTTCCTCGGGTTGACATGTTTTAGGGTTCTGGTGACATCAATTGTATTGAAGCTCAGCACCGCTGTATCCTTGTCTTCAGGGATTCTGCATGCTGTTGTTTTGTTGTCAACATCAAACCTACTGAATAATTTGTTCAGTTGGTTCAGAAACTCGATGCTGTCATCACATGAAGCTGATGTAGGCTTGTAGTCGGTGATGGTTTGAATTCCTTTCCATAGTTGCGTGGTATCCTTCTGGTCCCTGAAGTGACTTTGGATTTTTCTGCCATAGGTTCTTTTTGCCTCTTTGATACCTTTGTTCAGTTTGGCTCTGGCTACACTTAAAGCTTCCATATCTTGGGATTTGAAAGCTGCATTTCTTACTTTCAAGAGCTTGTACACCTTACTAGTTAGCCAAGGTTTTTGATTTGCTCGTATGGTGATGAGTTTGGTGTTTGTTACATCCTCCAAACACTTAGAAATGTAAGCTGTGACTGACTCAGTGTATGTGTCCAAGTCAACATGGTTGTTTGTCACAGCAGCCTCTCTAAACACTGACCAGTCTGTACAGTCAAAGCAGTCTTGTAGAGCTGAGATTGATCTCTTAGGGCAGATCCCTATTTGTTTTCTAGTCGGTGTACTGGTTTTCAGTATGGATTTATAAGCTGGAACCAGCATGATGGCTAGGTGGTCAGAGCTCCCTAGATGTGGATAAGGTTTTGCTTTATATGCACCTTTGATGTTAGTGTAGACCTTATCCAGTACATTTACCCCCTTTGTGGCAAAGTTTACATGCTGGTGGTAATCGGGTAATACAGTCTTTAGACTAGCCTGATTGAAGTCTCCTGCAATTACTACTGCATGCTCTGGATTTCTGTTTTGCAGCTCACTTATAGACTGATATAAGGTGTACATAGCATCACTGATATTTGCATCAGGTGGGATGTAGACTGCTGTGATGCATATTCCATTGAACTCTCTTGGCAGGTAGAAGGGCCTGCATTTTAGTGACAGAATTTCAATGTTTTCTGAGCAGAAGGTGGTGGTGACTACACAGTTGCTGCACCATTTGTTATTAACATATATACACACTTCCCCTCCTCTGGACTTGCCACATGGTGACTGAATTCTACTAAAATATACTTTTCTACAAAAAAAAATAATTGTATCTTAGTGTCTCTGTCATTGCTGTTGCATGCAACATGTGCTTACCATGATGTATTTACAATTCTTTATACTACTGTGTGCAGAGACTGCAATTTAGAAAAAAATATTCTTCTGCAGTTAAATAAGTCAGAATGAAATAAAACCTGAGTTACTTTTAACTATGTACCCCATTTCACAATTACAGAGGTATTTCTAAAGAAGGGCTCTATAGTTTATACCTGTGGATAGCTCACTTATGGTTCACATGATGAAGCATTTTACAGCAGGCTGCATGCTATTTCATTTTCATTTAGAAAATTGCAGAATAATGCACTAGAATACAAGCAGCATAAAAGAGAATATAAGAGAACACCTGTGGAGTTAAAGAGACAAGCACGCACAAAGAAACCAGTCCCTTAATATGTATCCAGATGCTGCAGTTGCTCCAGTCATGTTTCCATCTGGGCAGTTAGATGCTTCCATTTCACAAAGTGCTTACTTACCCAGTTTGGTTTCAGTTTATAACAAAGAGAGAGGATCAACTGAAGAAAAGGTACATTGTAAATCATTTTGATAATGACTATTATATTCTGTATAAATTAAGCATATTCTCAAATTTAGAGCAAAGATTACAGATGCATATTTTGAAGATGTTTTACAATTAACTGCACTGATTTTAGGGAAAATGGTTCTCAAAATATTTAGAAATGGCAAACATGCTTTTGTATGAATGTATCTGTAGTTTTTAGCTTGACTGTATTGCTTACACTTGACACAATCTAATCACTTAACAAAGCATTTTATGTTGCTACATTTCTGCTTAAAAATCATGGAATACTATGCTAGAATATTATAGATCATACAGGACAAAGCATCACTAAGAAAGTATAGAAAAATGATTGCCAAAAGTCTGTTATGTGACATTATATAAGGGATACTATCTGTTGTATCATGAGTAAAAACTTTATAGCACACTGCATACAAAAATTGCAACATGTTATCTCCAAATGGGTCTTCAGGATTTAAGTTCTTTGGGAAGGCGGCAGCCCCACGTAATCAAGTTTTATCATATAGCAATGGAATAAAATGATTACAAAAATGTATTTTACTAAAAATGGCAAAGAAACACACACACACACACACACACACACACACACACACACACACACACACACACACACACACACACAATGTACTTTTTAACCTCTTCATTAATGGCCTCCATACAGCTGCTAAGCACACTACTGCAGTTCAATATACAGATTATTTTACATTGGTCTGCTTTGCTAAACCTATGGCAAAATTATAAAACCACAAGAATCATTCTCCTCTGTTGAGTCATGGTTAAGTAACTCACACCTCCTACTAAACCCCCAGTAAGCAATCTAACACTCATCACTCCCAAACAACTGCCTACACAAAAGGCAACTTTCATCTTAACCTCCACCAACAATACCAGGATCGAATAGGCAACCCAGGCAAAATACTAGGCATAATATATGAGCAACTAAAACTAGATCTCCATATATATCTCAGGCTGTAAAAAATCATAAAAAACTCAGATCCTTATACAGATCTAAAACACATCTCACTGACACAGCCAGAAAATGTACAGCCACTTTCCTACTGCCATCTCAACTATATACCACACTCAGTTTTATTAACCTTCAAGTCATACTTTTAAACAAACTGTAGCGATGTTATAATAAAACAGCAAAATTTGCCAGCTGTAATTCAGAGGACACCACTGTCTGGCTCTGAAAGCACTAAACTGGTTAGAACTCCCACAGTGCTTAACACTCATGCAACTCACAAAAGTACACAGACTTCTCCATAAGCCCCAAAAGCACCCATCCCTAAACAACATTATTCAAGAATACTCCCCATATAGGGCTTTATATTCCGGAGATAAATCAATTCTCCCTATCACCAAAGCATACAACAGTACAGGAGACTCCATGTATTGCCAAAGCCTGAAACAACATCCTTTAACACTGAAATCTATCTAAGAGCTAACCTATCACCAAAGCATACAACAGTGCAGGAGACTCCATGTACTGCCAATGCCTGAAACAACATCCTTTAACATTGAAATCAATCAGCTAAGCTCTTTCAGAAAACAATTAAATCTCATGATATGGTCAAATGGTTCTGTCCTGCATTTTCATAGTCTAGCTCTGTAACTTCCATTTATTCCTTAATACATACTGGTCTCACCACTAGTCGAACTGTGTGTACACAGCCTGCAACTTATCCAACCTACTCTCAATACTAGATACTCTCCACCCCTCATGCTCTCCCGATGTCACTTTCCCTCTTACTCTTACTACACTCTACTCATTGCTCTCACCCACCCCACAACTCTACTAGCATCACCCCTCTACTTGTCTCTATTCCCACACACACTTTCTACCATAACCGTTACTGCTACATCTTCACACCCACTCCTCCTCACCCTCCTTTCTGCCTGCACTGCTGTTACTGTCCTTCCTAATAGTATGATAATCTCTAACCTGCTAATTTATTTATTTTACATTTGTTGACCGGGCTAGTCTAACTGGATACATGTCCATTTTTAGTAGAGGCCCAGGGAGAAAAGCTCCAAGACACATACAAAATACAAAAAAGAAAGTTGCAACAATCCAAGTTAAAACAGCTGGTGATAATAAAATACTAGTTCAGTACTCATCGGGAGCAAGACACAAACAGTAAAGTGTAATGTACAAGAGGTGTTACTATTTACATATATACATATATTTAAATTGCAATAACATGGTCATTTGGTTCCTAAAGGATAAGTCTGTAAGGGTGAAGCGTATTCATTAGTGTAGAGGCAGAAAGTTAGTCAGGGTTAGTACAGGGTCATAACCAAGGCGTTTTGAGAAATAGTTTTAGATTCTGTTTAAAAAGTGTTAATGAAGACAGAGATACTAGTTCAGAGGGTAGAAGATTCCAGAGCTTTCCAACAGCATTAGAGGACAGAGTCTCCTGCCAAGTTATTGGAACTGCAAGTATTGATCAGCAGTTTGTTTGATAATATACTTGACAAGATTCTACAGTCATACTTTCACCAAGAGCAAGGAACTCTATACCTTTAAAACACAGAGTTCTTTTATTACATTATCTATTTACTTTCCTCCATTCACTATTCTCTCTCTCTCGCTCTTTCATTAAATCTTTCTTGCACTTATCAAGAAAAAACAAAATACATCCTACTTTGTTTTCTATTCCTCTAAAGACTTGGATGATAAATACTAACTACCAAATAATGCATCTAGGAGTGGCATAATTTATTTTTTACCAGAAATACATGCTTTATATTCTGTATGCTATTTTTTCTCTCCTGCTATACAACTAAATGGAAAAGAATCATAAGGTCACTTATATATATAAAATATATGATAATATATACATATTGTGATATGTCTGTAAATATACAGACATGTCTTAAATATTCAAGTACTCTGCAAATGTATGCACACTGTTTAAAACATTGTGTACTCTGTAAATACCCATACACTGTCTGTACACGGTCATTCTGTGTATAATCTTGATAATTTCTGTAAAAAATCTGAAAAGCTCTTTTTTCCAGGCCTCCATTGATAAGGGGTTTAATTAAGGCTAGTCAGAATTCCCCAATAAACAAAGGTAAAATAAATGAAATAAAGAAATGCAAAGTCTCACTTTTAAAACTACATTTCAAGTCTGTCATTGTGGATCTTCCACAATCATTATCTATAGAAAATCCAATACAAGTTCCATTTTGCAAGCAAGAGTTAAGCATGCTGTAACTGAGAACAAACTGAGATACATCTGCTATTAGATGTTAAATGACTAAATTTAAAAACAATCCACTACTTTCAATTTTTCGAACAGTGACTTTTATTATGTATCTTACCATCAAATTTGCAACACAGACACAATTTCACAGCACTTGAAGAATGTGAGAGTTACCATTTTAAGATTTTGGCAATAACATTTTAAGTTCCTAAAGGTGATTATTTCATACTGTACAAACTTGTTTTTCGATAAAAGTCGAAATGTTTATCTTTGTGTGTGAGGTAGTAGCATAGGACTGATTAATAAATGAACATGAGTGCTGCAGATTATTTCACAAGCCTTTTATCCAAGTCCATTTGTTTGATGGAGGCAGGTTACATTCATGCTTCCAGTGATAATGCACACAACTCTTTAACATTTCATGAATGCGACAGCTGTCATTCTGCAAAACTTAAGGGTGAGTGACTTGTAATCCTAGATGATTTGCACAATGCACAGTGCAAAATGATGCTGTTAGCAACATCCACACATTGTGGGCAATTCAAAGACAGTAGATGCAATTTCAATGCTCAGAGCTGCATGCCATGTACAGTATGCAAATTTGTTCATAATGACACATGAATGAGAAAATACATTTGTGTACACTTACCATTAATGTAGATGTTCGAGTGTATTCACTGTTGCAGTCATTACATTTGGGTTATCTGCTTGCAGTAGCCCTCAGTCAGCCTGATTATCAAAGTTTTGGGTCCTGCGTCGGTTGCTGTCTCATCTTCTGTGACGTCAGGTAGTCAGGGTTATAAAGTATGCAGCCGACACCATTACATCAGTTTTTCTTGCCCCAGATGTCAGGTGCCCCCTAATGGGAAGCAATTAAATATATCTATACAAGGTTATACCTCCAACAAAAAAGCAAATACACCAAAAAGTTTTTAAGCATAGTAATGGAGAGTAGAGGTATAGCCAAAAGAAGTCAGGGGGCTGGAGGGAGGGTAACCAGGACTGCAACAGTGAATCCACTCGAACATCTACATTTATGGTAAGTGTACACAACTGGACTATGTTCTTTGTGTTTCACTGTTGCAGTCATCACATTTGGGTAGATTCCCAAAACTAAGGATGAGAGGAGGAATTTAGATAGCATTAGGACCAGCTATAAGGCCCTGCAAGACTGCAGTGGCAAAGCCAGCTCTGGATTTAGAGAAAATTCGTGAATGGTAATACTTGGTGAAAGTATGTACAGAACTCCAGGTAACAGCTTCTAGGATGTTCCTGGTAGGGACACCTCTGAGAAAGGCTGTAGAGGTAGATGCAGCCCTGGTTGAATGGGGTCTAATCCCCTGTGAAATAGGTTTTCCATGGTGCTTATAGCAGAAATTAATGCAATGACCTATCCATTTAGAAATGGTTTGCTTTGAAATAGCCTTCCCCTCTGCCCCTGCAGCAAATGCCACCAGCAGTTGTTCAGATTTCCTTTGAGGTTTAGTCCTGTCCAATTAGAATCTAAGTTGTCTGTGTATGTCCAAGGAGTGCAGTATCCTTTCCCTTTTGTTCTGTGGATTAGAAAAGAAGGTTGGCAAATGAATGGACTGATGAAGAGCTACACTGAATACCACTTTGGGCATGAAGGAGGGATTGGTCCTGAGGGACACCCTGTCCGCATGAAAGATAATAAAAGGCTCCACTGCCATAATGGCCTGTAATTCAGATACCCTTCTTGCTGAAGTAATTGCTAAAAGGAAGGCTGTTTTACAAGAAATAAATTTTAGCTCTGCACTTGCAGCTGGCTCAAAAGGAGAAAGAGTGAGTTTTTACAATACAAAGTTAAGGTCCCAGGCTGGAGCTGGGGCTCTCCTGGGTGGTCTTAAGTTTTTGGCCCCTCTGAGGAACTGCTTGAGCAGTGGATGAGAGACGAGGGGTGGTTCTGTGTTGTAATGAGCTGAAATGGCTGAGGCATGAATTTTGATGGAGAAGAAAGAAAGGCCCTTGTGAAGCATCTCAGTTAAGTATTGAAGACTTTGAGGTAAACAGGGCACTGCTGTGTCCATCCCTTGAGTTTGGTTCCAGGCACAGAATCTTTTCCATTTTTCAGCATAAGATTTTCTAGTACTAGGCCTCCTTGCCTCCAAAATGACATCCAACACTTGTTTACTGAGGGATGGTAACAGAGAGATTAGGTAATTAGCCAGGCTGCCAGGTTCAGGGTTTGAAGCTGAGGGTACATAATCTGGCTCTCCTGCTGTGACAGCAGGGTAGGGGTCTGAGGTAGGTGCCATGAAGCCAGCAGTGACAAACTGCACAAGAGGGGATACCAGTGTTGACATGGCCAGTCTGGTGCAATCAGTATCGTCCTTGGTTTGTCCTTTTTGATCTTTAGTGATACTTTGGAGAGGAGAGTCTGAGGAGGAAAGGCATAAACTGATAGATTTTTCCAGCTGATGGACAGAGCATCCACTTTCCAAGCTTGTTTGTGAGGAGTCCTTGTGCAGAATTTGTCCAATTGGTAGTTCTGGAGAGAGGCAAACAGGTCTATATCTGGGCTGCTCCATTTGTTTATCAACATGTTGAGTCTTTGGTTCCAGTTTCCACTCATGTGGGTCTATGAAATTTCTGCTTAGTTCATTTGCCAGTGTAATTAGTTTTCCTGGCAGGAATTGAGCCTGTAGATGCACTTGGTAGCTGAAGGCTGTGTTCCACAGAGCCATGGCTAGTCTGCAGAGGGGGTAAGATTGGGTACCCCCTGCTTGTTTATGTACCACATAACAGTGGTGTTCTCCATCATTACCATTAATTGTCCTGGAAGAATGTGGTCCTTGAAGGCTGTCAGAGCATTCTGTACAGCTAACATTTCTTTTTGATTGATATGCAGGAGCATTTGACTTGGGTTCCATTTGCCCTGAATGCACTTCCCTGCCTGGTTAGCCCCCCATGCATAGTCTGATGTGTCTGTTGTTAGGGTTTGGGCGGCAGGGGGTAGAGTGAATGGTAGTCCCTTGTTTTGGTGGCAGGCCTCTGCCCACCACAGAAACTCTAACTGTAGGCAAGGTATGATAGGAATCATTGCTTCTAGATCCTGAGAATGTTGACACCAAAGACTTTTTAGATACCATTGTAGTTTCCTCATATGCAGTCCTGCATATGGAATTAGTAGAATGCAGGAGGCCATGAACCCCAAGGCTTGCAGTATTTGCCTTGCTGATAGCAGGGTTTTTGTGGCCATTAGTTTGAAGAAAGTTGTCAAATGAATTTGTTTCTCTGGCGTGAGGAAAGCCATCTGGGAAGCTGTGTTCAAGCTTACTCCCAGGAATATAATTTGCTGACAGGGTACCAGATGTGATTTCTTTTCATTTATGGTGTACCCCACACAAGTTAGCATCTTTTGTACAAATGCCAAATGATTCAAAAGTATGTCCTGGCTTTCTGCCTGAATTAGACAATTGTCCAGGTATGGGTATATTTGAATATTTCTTTGTCTGCAAAATGCAATGACTGGTGCTAGGCACTTTGTGATTACCCTGGGCGCAATAGATAAGCCAAATGGCAGTACAGAGAGCTGATAGTGCATGCAGCCTGCTTTGAAGCGTAGGTATCTTCTGCAAGATTCCTTGATTGGGATGTGCAGTTCTTTAAATCCAGTGTGTCAACAAGGTATCTTTACCTTGCATAGGAAGTAACTGGTGAAGAGTTAGCATCTTGAATTTTGGAATCACCAAAAAGGCATTTAAGATAGGAAGGTCCAGTTTTTCTGGGAGCAGGAGGTAAAGAGTCAGCGGCCAAGTTAGATTTCAAAAAGGCACCATCAACAATGTCTAGTACAGGAGGGATAGCTAAAGGCCTGTGTTGGGGCAGGAGTAAGAAATCCCTAAGCCTCTTTTTAGAATCAGAGTAATCCTGGCTTTCCCAGCGAAAGTGCTCCCTAAGAGTATGCAGGGTTTCATTAAAAGAGAAATCCTCTGGGGGGGAGCCAGAGGGAATAGAGTCCTCTGGATCAGAATCCTCATAGGTAGATAAGGGTAAATCCTGATCATCAGAGGAAACAGAAATTTCAGAATCCTGGTCAGAAGTATCATAAGCAAATTCAGTCCTAGGTCTCTTAGAGGGGGAAAGTTGACTTCCCCTGATTAAAGTAATAAGGTCTTCAGCCATTCTTATCATTTGTTTTTAGGCATAGAGGCCTGACCATGTGGTCTGGGCGTCAGTTTTCTAGGCATAGTTTGAGTTTTAGGTCTTGAAGAAGAAGATGGCATTGGTTTAATATGCAAGTCAGCAGGCCTGAATACACCCCCAGAAGCCTTTGCCTGCACAGTGGCTCCGGACCCATCCAAGGTAGAGACATCCGCAGGTTCCACAGTTGAAGCATCTCGCAGCATACCGGACTCTGAATGGGTCTCAGTAGAGGCCTGCAAATCTGAAGTAGTGGGTATCAGGGGCTGCGAAAGCACCTCACTGAGTACCAGCGAACTGGTGACTGGCTTAAGAGAAGCATCGTCGGCAGCTTTGGACCTAGGCGGCCTGTCTCTGTCTTTATCTTTGTGTTTTTTCGGAATGTCGGTAGTTGCATGGCTTACCGAAGACATATCTAGATAATTGAACTGAGTACCAAAATATTTAGAAGCGTAACTATACCAACAGCAAATAGTTTGTTGCTTAAATAAGGCACAAAACCAACAGCGAGGTACGTCGTGGTCAGGGCTTAGGCAAGGAATCCAGTACGAATGAAAATCTTTGTGAGGTATTTGCTTTCCACAAGAAATACAGTTACTGACTTTTACTGACATCGGTTTGGAGCAAGAAAAGATTTCCCCAATAGGGTACTTAGATTTTAGTTGAAGACTTCAGTTCTGAAACTCAAAAATGAAAATTTCAGGAGTCGGCCGACCGGCACTTGCGAACTGCTTCTGCTTCGGGCACTGCACGGCAAGAAAGACTGATGTAATGGCATTGGCTGCATGCTTTATACCCCTGACTACCTGACATCATGGAAGATGAGACAGCAACCGAAGCAGGACCCAAAATGTTGATAATCAGGCCGACTGAGGGCTACTGCAAGCAGATAACCCAAATGTGATGACTGCAACAGTGAAACACGAAGAACATCTCCCATGAAAATGAGCAATACAGACTACAAATATAGGAGCACAAAATGGCAGATCAAATTAGATTAAGCACCATGATTTATGGTGCACAAGACAGGAGGATGTTAGACATAGCAATAGTAGCTCAACAGTATACATTGGTAGTCACCATCAGAGCCAGTGTTGGCAATGTTATGCACCATGGTCTCCTGTGCCAGCAGAGATGGTACAGACAGGGATTTACATATCACCATCTGACAGTTTAGTAGATAATCAATCACTTATCCATTCTGGCACACAGTCATACTATGCTCCCTATGAAAGGAATTGAGGGGTACATGTGGTATGCTCATTCCTTTGGACACAAAGGTATATATAACATTGACCATCTTAACTATAGGGACTTTCTAGCAACCTGTGGGGGTATGTTAGTTATGTCTTAAGCCTCTTACTGTATGAATACTAACCAGTTCCTTAACATCCTGATACAGCATGTGGAGGAGCATTTCTACTTCCCAGAGGTAGAAAAGGACAGGATAAATATTGTGTGGGCATTCTGTATTTATCATGTCTCTGAGATGCTGGGTACCATAGATGGCATCTATGTTGCTATTAAGGCCTTACGTAACCCAGGAGACAGAGACATGTAAATAGGAATGGTCATCATGCTCTGAATTGCCAGTGGTCTGTAATGTCAAAAGCATTATGTTCAGTGTGTCCTTGTGTCACCCAAACTCATGTGAGACACATCCAATCCATAACAAATGTTACTCTGAGGAGCTTTATTATATGGCCACTTGGATTGTAGGCCCACGCAGAGAATGGTCTATACATACAGGAAGCATGAATTCCGCATATAATGCTGTTTCTTGTTTGCCTTGTAATAGCATATATGCCCCTGAGTCATGGATGATGACTCCATTTGCAGCCCACAGACAATGACAGAAATGTCATGCAACATAGTCCATGCCTAACAAAGAATACTAAAGCAAGAATCTTTGCACTACTGAAGGCGAGAGTCCACTGCTAGCAGGTTTGTAGTGAGAAGTTTGGGGTGCTACTGCAGGATTGTTTATAAAGTGCACTGTGTCACCTTAGCATTGCGGGCACAGAATTCATTGCATGGCAAGGATAGGGTTGAATTATAGGATCTAGTAGAGCTACCACAAGAAGATGTATCATAGAAAGAACCTGAGGAATGTCTGTGAGTATGACCAAGTGGTGCCAAACTATGCACCAGCATGCAACACCAACAGTTCATCCACAATGTGTCCTCTGATTGGGGATGCCACTGGCATATCCAGTTCTTCTCTGGACCCTGTCATGGCCATGAACAGCATGGCGAGCAGAGGCAGATTGAAGGACAGTCATAATGTGTTACACAGAAATCACCACTTGTGACTTTGGTAGCAGTAACGCAACACCTCATTGCATTGATACTCCAGATCACAGTACAGTTGAGGCATGTCTTAACACATGCCACAGAGTATACTTAACTGCTCCAGAACACTTTACACAACAGCTGTTTGCACCTGGATGACAGATCTGCACATCTGCTGGTTGATTCACAGTGCTGCATGCATATCAAGAACAACACAGGAGTCATGACTGTTATACTTCCCTACATCTCACACCTATGTTGAACATGCCCACTTCAAAGACAGTGCATAATATCAAAGGTTGCATATGGTGGATCACAAAATGAGCCCATGTGAGACTTTCACTTTTAAATGGCATGTCAGGCTCTGATGAGGTTGTGTCCTCAACGGAGACCTGCAATGGCCTTCTGCACCACGGATGCATGGATGTGGGTATTCCTTCCCTCAGAGCATTGAGGATAGTGCCACTATATCATTAGACTATGCTGACAACACATCTATTTGTGTGTGAGTATATGTGTGTGTATAATAGATTTTGAAAATGCAGACATAACCTGGGTATGAGTTAATATTTTTATCCTGAATATTGGGCATTGCTATTTCTGGTTAACACATCATAAATATGTTTTATAATTCCAACATGAAATTACTTTTAGGTCAAGAAACTAAGTTTTTTTAATTATACAATAATACTTCTGGCTAATATAATTTAAGTAAAATAAGTTCATAATCTGCACTACATTTTATAAAAGCAGACTCATAGCTCTGATATTTTACAGTATTCAAACAAGTTTTGCTGCTGTACCTGAATTAGTCCTGGACAAATTGTTTCTGTGATTATTATTGTGTTTTTCCACAGACCATCTGAGTATGCATTTGTCTGATTATTACTGCCAATCTTTAGGATTCTCAGAGTTATATTAAACAGGACATATTGAATCAGGGATTGCAGTTTAAACAGTAAACTAATAAAAAATCCTTACCCTAGTATCATGATAAGTTTGAGATTTTGAATGGACTTTCAAATTATGACGTTTTGTTTTAGTTTATTAAACCACACAATCTCTTAAGCACTTTTCCTGTGTTTAGTCTTCGTTTTGGGTTATAGTTCAACTCTTTATTTAAACGGAGAAGAGAATGAAACTGCTTTCTAACCATTATTTTAACAGGGATGAAATCAACACCAGTTGTGGCACTTCAGAGGTCGTTTGCAATGTTATATTTAAAATACCAAGAAACTAAATCACACCTGAGGTACCAAAAGTGATATACACTTCTTAATGACAAAAAGAAAAGAAACGGTCCCTTTTTCATTAGCTTCCTGCCAGCTTTTTAGGGAAACAATGTCTTTAAAACCTCATTCACTGTATGTAGTTGGAGAATTTTCACTGTATTTTTCATGGATAACACTGAGATCTTTCAAACTCACTGGAGCAATTTGCTATTGATCCGTATCCGTTAAACTTTGCCATCTTCACGGCATCTGAACTGATAGATGCAATGGCTTGTTTGGAGGTGAACATGTTGCTGATTTCCATAAATGTCTTGTTCTTGGTTTCAGGAATAATGAAGTAAACATACAAAGCAACTAGCGTGCAAATCCCACAAAATACCAAGTAACAAAATTCACCAGTTGATATCTGGAAGAAACGGAAATATGTTAGTTGAGTAACTAAAACAACATCCAGTCCATTAACAAGTAATTCAAATTATGTACAGGTGTGTAAAAGTCTTATGAGAGTTCGATTAACAGGCACTGAAAATCCTGCACCTCATACATGTAATTTGATGTGAAACCGTATAAGAGCATCACATGACCAAACCACATTCAAAAACTCATTCCAAAATAACATATTCCAAAAGCACAAATACATGTCTTTCAGACTACCACCAAAAGTGATTAAATTATGAAAAAATCATCAGAAAATACATTGCTTAGGAATCACTCAAGAATCAAATGCTTACTGAATCTAATTTTATTTATATCTAGATTAAGGTGAAAAAGAACCATGGAATTAGTCCATTTATCCAGTATATACATATATAAATAATTGACTTCAATTATTCTGTCGCATTACTGAAGAACATGTGCTTACCTAAGAGAGACCATCAGCTACTCTATTTTAAAATATATCTATTTTTGCATACAGGAGTGTAGTGCCTCTTAAAATTTGAGATCATATCTCATTGCAGTTTGCAGAACATATGTGGCTCTCACAAGAAGACAAATGTAATGCCCTAGAGGATTATAGCTATAGTACCTATTAAGGAATGCCCACTCTTCAATGATAGGCTTAGAGATGGCAGACACTTTTATTTTCACTGCTGTTCTGTTTTGCTACATGTTTACAGAAATGATTAGTGATGGAAACTAGGTTTATCTACAAGACTAATCTGCCATTGCTTACATAGTTTTTAATTTCTAAACAGAGCAGATTACGTCTGATACACAGGGTTACAAATATACCTAACGAAAGCAGGATATCAGCAGTGGAATGAATAATACACCGGTACTCAACAAACATTTTAAGGCCTTATGTAGCTCATAACTTTAAAAATATAGGCAACATTGCACTTAACACATACTGTATGACCTACTTGTAAAGTACTGTGCCCAGTGTGGTGCTCCAGTGGCAACATAGGTTCATAGGTGTTTACTAGGCTAACGACCACAAAGCCTAGCCATGCATTCCAAATCTCTGATGAGTTCTGATACCCTTGATAAGTGTAAGCATGGGCCTGGGAGATGAACCATTTACAGGTTACCTGTCTGCATCAGAGACACAGGTGCCAAACCAGGGATGAATTTCTGGTTTCCCATCCAATTGTCCAAGTTGCACTTGAATTGGATTAGGGAGGAACCCTGCTTCACATGGATGGGGGAGGCTGTTCCGTAGACGGGGTAGTCTCTGAGATACATACCTATATCTCCAGTAGGTCCTATTTATAACACAGGCAAGGTTTAAGTCTTTAGAACGGGTAATTCTGGTACTGTTTGTTTTGTGGATATGCAGAAGGTCCATCGCAGTGGGGTCTGACAATGCCCTGTATGCCAGGCATAGATCTCCTTTCAAAAGCCTGTAGGAGACAGAATACAGGGATAGGGCCTTGACACGGTCTGTATAGCACATATTACTTTTGCCCTGCATTCTTTTAGTGAGGAACCTCTGTGGATGTTCCAGTTGTTGGATATGCCTGGCTAGGTACATACCAAAGGGGGAATTGTACTCAATGATAGGTCTGGTGAATGCCCAATACAGTGGAACATTGACTTCCTTGGACTTAGATGCCATATCTTTGTTTATAAGTTGTGCAACATAGAATGATTTCCTCACCACTGTAGACATGTGATGATCAAAGGCTAGATTACTAACTATGTCTGTCCCTAAGTCCCTGACTACTGTGTCAACTCTAAGGGGTGTATTATCAATATGATAGTTACCAGGTATGGAAGACTTCCCAAAGGATACTATTATGCATTTCTTGGCATTTTGTTTTAGTCCATGACTCTGACACCAGTTGTTTGTCTGGGTCAGCCCCTCCTGGAGAACATTTGTGTCAGTGTGAGATTCAATGAGAGCTCCTAATTTGCAATCATCTGGAAATTTAGTCAGCCAGAGGCCACTGACATTGGCCTTGACTTCTGAGATGGACTGATCCCTGAGGGACTCCACTTGTGACTGACTTCTTTGTAGAGGTAGACTCCCCATTTCTAACTTCCTGGGTCCTGTCTGTGAGCCAGTTGGCTATCCACTGGGTGACATACAGGTCTGTACCTAACCTCTTGAGTTTGTCAACAATACCTGAGTGGAGTATTGCGTCAAATGCCTTGGCCAGGTCAAGGTATGCAGAGTGAATGATTTTGCCCTCATCCATTGCTTTGGTGACCTTCTCAAACAAGTTCAGCAGGTTGGGTAGGCATGATCTGCTTTTTATGAAACTAAACTGCGTTGGGTCCAGTGTCTGGAGGTTTACTATATCTCTGTTGATCATCTCCATGATAATTCTTTCCATGGCTTCACATACAAGACTAGTGAGACTTATGGGTCTGTAGTTTCCCGGGTCTGTAGATGGCCCACCTTTGTGCAGAGGGTTGACTGTTGCTGTTCTCCATTCATGAGGCACAAAGCCTCTTTGGAGGCTACAGTTAAATAGTAATTCTAGAGGGCCTGATAGGTCATGTTTCATGCTATTTAGAAGGCATCCTGGGATATTGTCTGGGCCCATTGATGCAGTGTGCTTGGTCTTATAGAGACCATTAAGGACCTGTTCCCTAGTGATAGTAGGGGGAGTTATATTTAATGATATTTCCTGAAGGAAGGTTGAGGGGGAGAGAGGGGTAAAGGTGGAGCTGAATTTATCAGCCAGGAGGTTTGCTATGTCTTCTGCCTCAGTACAGGTGGCTCCATTTACAATAAGCTCTGCACACAATTGTGTATTGCCTTTGAGGTTAAGGACATAGCTAAAGAATATGTTGTGGTTGTCCTTGGCCTGGGAGGCCAAACTTACCTTAAAATTGGCTTTAGTAGACTTTATTTGTCCACTGAATTGTTTGTTTAGTTTAATGAGAGTACTTTTATCCTGCTGGGTGCTGCACCTCCTAAGTTTTGCCATGATTTTCTTCATCCTGTTATTCATCCCATTGATATTATGATTCCACCAGGGTGGCTTGTTTTTTGAGTTAGTTCTGTACTTCTTCCTGGTGGGTACAGCTGCCTCTATGCAGCTATAACATGCTTGTACATAGTTTCTGTGAACAGTTCTGCAGAGGCAGAAGTGTTCTCAGGGTTTATAGGGGCTTGACATTTTGCCAGGTTCTCACTTAATAGCAGCAGGTTAGCCTTAGAATAGTTCCTAAATATTCCAGGTTTAGCTTGGGTCCAGGTTTTATTTTTACTTTAAAGGAGACCATTTTGTGGTCTGACCTTACCAGGGAAGGCATTACAGTAGGGAGTGTGCAGCACTCTTTCATATTAGCGAGGACCAGATCCAGTACGGTTGCACCCCTGGTTGGTGTTTTGACTTTCTGGTCCAGGGAATTTGTGTTTACAAAATCCAGGAATCTCTGTGCATGTACATTTAATGTCATATAGAATTCCCTATATATGGGTTTCCTGGGTCATAGAGGGGGACCGATAGCTTGCAAGGAAGTGGTATTGGATTTTACCTATGGTGATTTGAACATGGAGCAGCTCAAGTGCATTGTCCTGTTTGACCAGCCTCGAAGTATATTTATTTTTGATGCAAACAGTGACACCTCCACCGTTAGTCCCTGCCTGTGAAGTAGCTGATCTAAATGTGTGAAAGGCATTATAACCCTGCACTGTTGGTATGCTGTCCGCAGCTTTAAACCATGTCCCTGAGACCGCATAGACATCATCATTCTCTAGGGTAAAGAGAGCTTCTAGAGGGTGGAGTTTTTTGTTTAGGCTCCTAGCACTGAGCAGTAATACCTTTAGATTTTCTTGGTTTTGATTTGCTATGTCAGAAGTACTTTCAGTGTGGCATTGCCTAAAAATGGCACTATGGGGGAAGACAATGTTTTAGCTAATATTCAAAAGCCTAGAGGAGAGAGGTGCAGACCATCCCTGGCAATGCAGTGTGGTCTGTTGACCATCTCCTTCTATGCTGATAAATATTGCATCCCTTAGAATGATACCAGAAACTAAGACAATTATTAAGGTCAATCATTTTTTGTTTGTACTGTGGCATCATCCTTGGAGAAGGTAAAATGCTGCTCAATGCTAGGCTCATACCAGCCTCAGACACGCATTCCGAGAGCTCTATAATTTTCTCTTCATATAATCCAGGGAGATACGTCTCTGGTCATTTACTCCCACATGGAGTATGACTGAGTCATATTGGTAATTGTGATCCAATGACCTGAGTGCATGCATAATGTGGCTGATCCTAGCCCCTGATAAGCAACTGACCGTAACTTTCTCCTTACTCAGCCTGGTGAGAGGGACATCAGTATGTCTCACGATAGAGCCTCTAATGACTAGAATGTTGGATTGCGTGATGACTTGCCTTATGGGTTTAGCGGTAGAAGCTCCATGAGATGTAGCTCTGTGTGTTGATGTGGGTGTTGTTTTGAAAGAGTGCATTTGTGGCTGCTGAGAGTATTTCTTACATGTGTGTTGTCTAGGAGGTCTTTGTGGTTAAGGAAGGTTACATGTAAGTGCCTCAGTAAATGTGGATCTATATGTCTGCTTTGAATTATGCATGATGGGTGCAGCATGTGTACTACTGGCAAACGTATTGACATTAGGAGTACTCTTATGTGAGAGCTTTGCTTCCAGTGATGTGTCAATACATCTCTCACATACTGTATCAGTTTATTTGAGAATTAACTGGTTGTCAGTAAACATGAGGTAATTTCTACATTGCATCAGGATGCCCATATCTACCAAGATGGTAAGAGAGACAGTAGGAAAGTTCATATCCATGGCAACAGACCCTTTTTTATTGATTAGACTGTTGGAGTTAGAATATCAATCACTGTCAGGAGTATCCAGTTTGCAACTATGTGGACATTGCTTGTCATCACTGCAAACTAGTTGTCCTGTGTGCAACTAGATACTGGAGAAATTTCAATTGTGCTTTTACAGGAAAAATGTCACTCAATGTGTCTGGGTTTGTACAGAGCACTGCCAAACCCTTGGGGGCAAACTAATACATAGACCCTGAAAATTTAAGGATGAAGTATTTAGGCAGATATTCTGAAGTTAGAAGAAATCAAGCAGTACTTACTGAAAACAAATAATTCGCTTGTCAAGAATGATGAAAGGAGGGGAATCACATGAATGGCTACTACTATTGCTGGTTTCACCACAGCTTCACTCTGTTGATATGCAATACTCCTCTGTGCCTTCTCTCACCAGAAGCAACATGTTAGCACCAATCCCAAGAAGAGAAGCAGGCCACAGAGTGCTGACCCAGAGTCTTGTCCCAGATCATGCAAGGGTGTGTACGTTTGTAGCCTTTTTCTGGTAGATGCCTCGAATAGCAACCAGACCAGTCAGGTACGTTAAGCACAGACACTCACTCTCCAACCAGAAAGAGTCAGAAATCAATGCATTCTGCTCCTACTCTCACCAGGATCAGAAGATAAGCACAGATTTCAAGCTGCCACCTATAAAGCAGTTATTAGGCTTTCTGGTGATCAGCAGTCTCCAGGAAATAATGTCAGTCTACTCCTTTTCTCACTAGGAGAAAACAGAAGCACTAATCCCAAGATGACTACTGAGAGGCAGAATATGGGCTCTCCAATAACTGGTGGTCTTGCAATAGATGCTTAAAGGGAAGATAAAAAAATGATTTGTCCTAAACACTAAGCACTAAGCAGTTAGATATTAAAGTGGGTAACTTGTCTAAAAATTTAAGTTTTAGGGGAAAGCTACTATTTTTAAAAGAGCAAGATAGATTGAAAGAGGGTGAGCACTTTTGTATTCTGGTACTATGGAATACAGTAGAATGGCCATTAAAATTAAATAGTTGAAGGAGAGTGATTTCACAAAATGATAATTTTGTGCTTACTCACACAAGCCAGTAAAAGCAGAGAGGTAACAAGATATATGGTCAAATTGCCATAAGGGGCAGGCAACTTGAAAGACAGTGGTGTTTAAGAACACAACAGTAACAGGGTGGGAAGTTGGGAAAAATTCTGTCTCTTTTCAAGTTTTAATATCCAGTTAAAAGCAGAATACAAGTAAAAAGCAGTGTAAAGAAAACAAATCACAGTACACATAACAGGAACGTAATGCCACGTCTCCCCCTACAGCTCTAATACATATACACTCATTCCTTTTTCACCCAGAACACAAAAACTAGCTGCTTTCCAAATGGTCATCATTGCTATCTACCAACTACAGAAAGACAGTACCACTTCAACTGGCAAGTATGACACAGAGAGTGAGATGTGACTGAAACCAAAGACATAACACTGTTTAGTGTATGTCAGACAACTTTTAAATAAAACAATATTTAATTTAAAGTAAATAAATCAGATCACAGCAACTGAGATATATCCTTGCCTAACTCTTGCCTATGCATGCAGTGTAGGTAATCAGTTTTTTGTCTCTTGCTAGCTTAACAAAGACTTTTTCCAATAAGGATTAGTTGTAAGATGCTGTGGCCGTAAGGTCATACAAAAGGAAATGCTTAGTTGTTTACAGAAAGAATGAGAACAGTTCTAAGAACTGTTGCTATGGTGTACATTAAAGCATACCTCTCAACAGTCTGGATTTTTGCAGAATGGCCTCAAAATTTTGGGCTATTTCTCATAAAATTATAGTTTTCAGGCAAATCATTGAAAAATCATCAATTATTAAAATCATAAAATAATGACAGACATTTGAGTTTCAGACTTCAGACCCTTAAAAAATTCACATTAATGCGAAACCTGTTATTCTATCAATTTTCTAAATTTGTAAAGGCAATATTTTAAAAATGTCCCTATTTTTTCTGCCTTGCAACTCCATTGTTTACGCTTTTGTCAGATTTCTTGCTCTAAGAGGTTGAGAGGTATGCATTAAAGTAGTACATAGCATAGCATATTTTACAGTGAAAATGCCTATGTGAGATCAACCCAGTTTTCATTTAAAATGTACTTAATTGCTATGTGAACATATAACATTGTTCTCATTTTGATGATAATGCTGAATTTTGCTGTTTATTCATTTATTTATTATGTTCAGCTAACAAATGAACTAAAGCAAGAGCCACAATCAACTGTTACATTCATTAGGGCACGTAACCATGAAAACTTGTTAGTGTTGCAGACAGTCCCATGACTTTTAATAGGGTTCCATGTATTTATTATTGCACACCTTGCACAGGCGTGTATAAAACACTGTTAAAAGAAATGCAATGAATTTTGGAGCTACATAAAAAGACTGGAGTTGTAAGGCTGCACCATTTCATTTGCAAGGGCACCTTCTTTCCATTCTGCATGCCTCATTATTGCACTGCACACCATGTTTTCAAAGCAAGTAACACATCTCAGATGTGCATCTCTCCCTAGCTTCCTGCTTGCCTTATCAGTATAGCAAACAATGCTTGACAGCTAAGGTGTGCCCAGTAACTAGATCAAGATGAACTTTATCAGATGTTTTCAGCTTCTGGTCATTTTCTGTAAACAGGGGTTTATCTGTCTGCACATCTGGTGACTTGTGGTAAGTAATACTTAGTAGAATCAGATCTAAGCAAAATGTAATGTTTCTGATCAACCTGAGCCTTCAGTCTCCTTTCACAACAAGACAGATAGACAACTACAGTTTCAGTAGTCCTATTCCTGCAAAGCAATTTAGATGAAAATCACTTTCAGTGAACTTAACTTTGCCGTTTTCCTCACTGAAGTGCAACTATGGAGTTAGCATATATAAATTTGTGGGGTAACCCCACAGGAGTGCAGGAGGGACCTTGTCTCCTGCAATAAAAAAATCTTTAGCTTTGATTTGCTTAAAGTGCTTTTCAGTGGAATGATTTTGCAGGAATGGGCCCCATTGAAACTGCTTTCAGTGAGTTGACATGAATCCATCTGCTTTTTACCATTTCTAAGCCTTTTTAAACAAGGTGAGCTACTTTGTTATGTATTGCAGCTTTTAGTGCTCCATGTTTAAGAAGATGATTAGGCCAAACAAGAACTTAAAGAGTAATACTGCTTAGATGATGGTAGTCCTGACATCTGTGGTAAGAGCAGTATTTTATCATGGACAACTGCCCTAAAAAGGATTTAGCTCAGCGATGCAAGAGTTGATACAGTCATAAAAAAATTAATTATTCAAATTATATTTTGTTACTGGGATAACATCAATAGTCATGCAATCTGCACTTAGGTTCATAGGTTCATAGGTTCATACTAGGCTATCTGCCCAAGGGCATTTATAAGCCTAGCCCATAGTTATGTGGCTTTCGCCACCCCTTTAGTTTGAATAAAAACTATGCCTATCATTTTGCTGTGCCTCTGTCAAGCAGTGACACTGAAGTAATCCCTGGGGTATATCTGCAATCTCCCATCCATTGGTCAAGATTCCTCTTGAACAAGGCCAGAGAGGTGCTCTGCCTCACATGTACCAGGATTTTGTTCCACAGCATAGGGAGTCTCTGGGTGATGAATCTGTCCCTCCAGCACGTTCTATTTATAACCGTGTCAAGGTTTAAGTCTCCCGCCCTTGTGGTTCTGAGGGATCTAGATTTTTGAGGTGAAGCATATTCATCAAATCTGGGTTTGACATGGCCTTATATGTCAGGCACAGGTCACCTCTGAGCAAGCGGTATGAGACTGAATAGAGCTGGAGTTCTTTCAGTCGGGCAGCATAAGACATATTTTTGAGACCCTTTATCCTTTTGGTGAGGAACTTTTGGGGCCTTTCAAGCTGCAGCAGGTGTCTGGTCAGATACATTCGAACGGGCATTGTACTCAATCATAGGTCTAATGAGTGATGAGTACAGGGGGACGATGACCTCCCTTGATCTAGATGTGAATCCCTTCATGATCAGGTGGGTGATATAGAAGGTTTTCCTAACTACTTTAGCAACATGAGTGTCAAGCGAAGGCTACTGTCAACCTGGGTCCCCAGATCTCTGATGACTTTTTCTGTGCTCAGTGGATTGCCACCTATATGGTAGCTAGGGGTAACCTTGTTTTTCCCGAAGGGTATGACTATGCATTTTTTGGCGTTTAACTTCAGGCCATGGCTCTGGCACCAGTTATCCGTTTCTGTGAGACTCTTCTGGAGGATATCTGTGTCAGATGTGTTTTCGACTATGGCGCCCAGTTTGCAGTCATCTGCAAACTTTGTCAGCCATAACCCTCCTGTGCTTGCTTGTACTTCAGAAAAGTAGATGCCGAACAAGAGTGGACCCAGGACTGAGCCCTGTGGAACACCACTTGTGACAGGCTTTGAGTCTGACATGGCTCCAGCAACACTGACCCTGTGGGTTCTGTCACTTAGCCAGTTTGCAACCCATCTTGTGATGTATGGGTTTACATTCAAGCTGATGAGTTTTTCGATGATACCTGAGTGGGGTATTGTGTCGAAGGCCTTTGCCAGGTCGAGGTAGGCTGTATGGACTGCCTTTCCCTCATCAATGGCCTTGGTGACTGTCTCGAAAAAGTCAACCAAGTTTAAGAGGCAGGATCTGCACTTATATTTAACAATCCATTATAAGACTTAAGCAGCATCAAACAGAGGATGGCATTTAAAAAGTCAGCCAGCCCTTCAACTTAAGAGAGTATGCAGAATTGCATAAATACAGTATAGTGGCATCTGAAGGAGGTATCTCAATTTATGATAAGCAAAAATATCCAGGCGCTCAAATTCTTAGCAATGTTCCCTCCGAAACTGTGGTAATAAAGATAATATTATATATACTGCCAATTACAATTATAGGGATACATTGGAGTCCAAATGTGACCCAAAGGGAGGTTTTTTTTGCAAAGGTTGCTGGGCTCGCAGGTAACAACAATACACTTATAGTGAGAGCAGCCCACACAGAGATGAAGAACTTACTCTGCCCCAGATGACCTATGTTCAATTAGCAACACGGGAAATGGAGGGGCTACAGGGGGAAGATGGGAGTAAGTTGAGATCGTCAGCTTGCATATCCTGTGGGAAGGGAGATAGCCTAAAGGCTTGATGAAATATGCAGCATATGAGCATGGACAGCTCCATAGTGCATGAGTAGTGAGCCACCCAGACGGAAGGCTGCACATGTACAAAAGAATGCGTGCACCTCCCAAAGGCAATGATCATAGAGCTGCTAAGGCTGCTATGATGCAACAGGAGTTAGGATGCATTCCCCTGCAAGCAGCATAATGCTGTACCAGTATCCTTAATTTCCTCACTGGCCCCAAACTAGGGTTAGGTTGAGCCCTGGGGAGGCTGAGACTGGTCTAGTACACCTGGTGAGCAAGGAGAGGAGCTGTGGACAGTTGAAAGTTAGTTGCAGGGGAGAAAAAAGGGCAGTCATAGTGGGTGACCTGAATATTCCACCTGTAAACTGGGCTAATTTAAGTTAAATAACATTAGATTGAAGTCTACTCTTTATACTTTAAAGAATGACTACAGTCAATATGACAACTTCAGTACAAGGCACAATAGCTTGCTGGATGTGATATTAACAATATCATAGTATCTGAGCCACTAGGAAATTCCAATCATATAGGTATAAAATAGAAAGTTAATTTAAAGCTAGGTTTTTCCTGATGTTAAGATAACAGATCCAAGGCTGTATTATAAAATCAACTATGAAGCAATTAATAAAGAGCTGAAAGCATGGAATTAGAGAGGCAGTTTGGAGATCAGGATGTAAAGGATAATTGGACAGCATTAAGTAATAAAATTAAGAAGTTAATCAAAAGTTGCGTGGGGCAGGTTGGGCGAATTAAACAACGTAATGCACTTTGGTTGAACACACACAGACACACTATATATATATATATATATATATATATATATATATATATATATATATATATATAGATCCACTTCATAACAGTGAAAGCTCAAAACACTGAAACTTCAAAATATTGAAAACTCAAAACACTGAAAACAAATATCATACATATACTGAGTTTAAACAACATAAATCATAGCACTTTCCACCAAGTATAAGCAGGGGGCAAGCCTGCCTGCGCCCCCCACACCCCCTGCTACTTATATATATATATATATATATCAACTCCAAGATTGCACTTCACGACACTAAGTGTAAATAGGCACTACTGCCTAGCAAACTATGCTAATGACTGTAAGACTGGGTTTATACTTAATTCAAGTGGGAATTATTCATCTCTGAATAACTATTTAAATAATATCTCTAACTGGTCAAATATTTGATTAAACTTCAGTTATCCTAAAATGTCAGGTCAAATACTTTGGTAGACCTATGGTTAAGTGAGACCTTGCTGTCAGTGATGTTACCCTTGAGGAAACAAAATGAATATAAAAATCTTGGCGTCATCATGTACTCAAATTTTTCTTTCTCTAATTATGTAAATAGCATAGGAATTCAGGCATTAAAATTTATGTTTTTAAATCTATCTCCTAAGAGATATAGTAGGTTTAGTTAAAATATATAAATTAAATTGAGTCCCATTTTAGAGTTTGATTGTTCTTTCTGTAGCTGTGCTACCAATGAAACAAGACTAAATCAATACATAGGAAATACACCAAAAGAATTCCTTCCCTAAAAAAAGATTGATTAATTGGAGATGTGTTCTGAATTTACACTCATTTTGTTAAAGATAATGACAAAGTTTTTCAGGTAATCTTTAATTTGTAATTAATTACAGATTTACACAGTCATAGGTATGATATTATAAATTTCTGTATTACAAAATGTAACACAAATGTAAGGAGTAAATTTATTACTATAATTATACCAGGGATGTGAAATACAGTTCTTGTTCATGTCAAAATGTCTAGGAATTTGGACTAATTTAAAACAAGCTTTCACTTTACAATGTTGAGTTTTGTGAAGCAGAATTCCTAGATGGCCTTCAGGCCTGAGTGCTGGAATACAAACCTTGAGAAACCCATGAGAAGGTTCAGGGTTTGGTCCTGTTTTATTTGATAGTTTATGACAACAAACTCTGTAGTGAGAGATGCTGGATCCAGAATTTGATGATGGCAGAAAAATAGGTTGTGTGGTGGTAACATTAAGAGATCACTCATTATTATCAGCTCACTTAGTGAAATTGCAAGTTGGATAAGAAGCAAATGATATCAGTTTTAACACCAAGAATGTATAATATTATATGTTGGGGAAAATAATAAATATACATCTGTCATTAATGGCAGTACTCTAACAAATGCAAATGAGTTTAAAGATTTTTTGGTGCCAAATGAAACAATAAAGGTGTGTTACTTAATGAAAATGATATCAGAACAATATTGGCAATAAATGCATTCTTTTACAACTTTATAAAACAATGATTAGACCAATACTAGAATATGCCACAGGTTTTTATATTCTCAGCTTATGATGTGGATAGCTTGGAGGTAGTTCAGAAATGTTATATCAAATTAATAATGAGGATACAAAACAAATCTTATTAACAGATAATAAAAGAAGTATACAATATATAAGAGATTATGAGATGATCCAATATGGGCAAACAAAATGTTAAAAAATATAGCCTTATGAACTATGTTATATGTATTGAATTAGTGAAACATCCCCGAGACACAAAAAAGCAATAGCATGACTGCTACTGCTAGAAAGACAACAAAAATATTAAAAGGGACTACTTTCAGGTAAGACTGGCTAAAATTTGAAATAAAATGTCAATTAATATAAAACATTCAAAATGTACATGTTTAAAATTCAGCTAGACAATTTCAGTGGTGAAAAAGTGCATTATTCTAGATTTTTAGGAAATGGGTTATTTGTACGACAATTTGGGGTTTTGAGCCTATTACAAACACTGAAACACCTAGGATATCTCATCAAGCTGAACATGCATGGTCCATAGTTCTACCCCACCCTATCACCTGTGGGGGTACAGTCTACCATCCCTTGATGTGGGTATCATCCTGGTCATGGATAATGGCACTCATCATGCTCAACACATAGGATGTCTTGTCAAGGTGCACTCACATGGTTGCCTGATTCTACCCCTTCTCTGCCAAGGACCCCATCAAGCTGATCCATCACAAGCAGACACTGCCAACAGTCACACCATAACAGCTCAACAACTGCTCTGGAGGATACGATCCCTGACTGCACAAAAATGCATAAATGTATTTATTTATTCATTTATTTACTTATTTCAGTCTAAAAAAACACATATAAAATGATACAAAGACTAACAAATATACAAATCTGAACATAACATAATAATAAAGTACAAACAATATATTTGCATGCTATTTACAATTATAAATGCAAGTGATATTATTTCCAGTGTATAATTAAGGTAGGTATTCAACGAAGGATCATTTGTTAAAAGCATATCTTTACAAGAAAAATGTGACTACAGCCTGACTTCGCAAGGGCTAATCATTTTTATGGAAGCAAGAGCATTTACTGTCCTTAAACAGTTGTTCTTTTGGTTTGTTTCTAAACAATTCAAGTGTCGTTTGCTGTCTGACTTCAGCAGGTGACCAATTTTAAACAGCTGGGCCGAGCATAGAGATAGAGCTCTCTCCTGTGTGTGTTTTAAAAAAGGTCTAATCAGGGTAATGCTACCTTTTTGACTGTTTCTAAGTGCGTGGTTGGGCTTGCTGGTGTGAAATTTTGTTTTCAATGGTGGAGGGGAGACAGTGTCCCATTTTTAACAGCTTGTAGAGTTGACAGCTAAGAAGTAATGTGCTGCTGTCTTTTACAGGTAGTCAGTTACATTGCTGTAGAAACTGGCAGTGATAAGTTCATGGTTCTGCAAGAAAAACAAATCTATATATTTTGCTTACAGACATGGCTATTGTGTTCACTTCCCTTAATCCTACTCCATATTATAATTTTGCACTTAACTATCTATACATCCACTCACCTATGCATGTGATAATGACTGTGCCCTCCTCACACCATAACCTGTATGACTACTGTGATGTCTGATGCACAGTGTGGCCAGTTCATACATTGCCCTGCCCAATTTGGGTGTGATACTATAAGTATAGTTCTATTTTGTGTGGTTTGTGTCATGGCCTACACTTGTAGATCAGATGCCACCACTTTACCAGTGCTGCAATGTACTGCATCCCTTGCTGCCTCGGCAGTGGTACATCTGAAATATGTTCTTTCCTCGACTCTCAGTCTTGCTATTCTGCTGTTGCTATGACTGGTATGGTAGGCCCTGAAATGATGCACACCTGCTGTTCCAATTGTCTGGCAATGCCATATTGTGTGGCATGGCACACACAACAGAGATTTTACTGCATATGTCTGGACTGTATTGCAGTCTCCCTCCTGAGATTACCAGACATTAGAAGTGTCCTTTCAGCAGTCGGAAGACACGCTGTACTACATTTTGCGCTTATGCATGGGCTGTATTATATGGTCATTTCCTGCATCATATGGTGTTGCATACAACAGGCATCGACAATCATTTTAGGGCATATCTATCACTGCATGCCTTACATAATATATTATATATGCTTATCTCCCTGACAGCACAGTACCTGTGTGTATACATGTGTCACTCTAGACTACATGTGCACTTACCAAGCAGGTGACCCTGTGAGAAGTCCCCTTGAAAGAACCACTAGTATAGATGAGATGTGCCAAATATGTAAATAATGTTAACTACCTACATGGTGCACAGAACAGACACATAAATAATGCCATGAGCATTACAGACTACCTAACAGGTGAGGGAGTGAAAACTCCTCCTGTTGATGCTTCAGTCCCCCTGACCAGGCGGGAATCTTAATACCAAAATGCATGCAAACTATGGTTCCCAGGACCTCAGAGAATGAGTTATTTAATAAACGTCCTGCGTGATCTTGTCTCACCAGATATTCTTCTTCACATTCTGTACCATTTTATCAAGGAAGTAATTTAGGACATGAAAGGCTGACATATGTAATATCTTTAACATGTCACACATATGTCACTGACATGTCCCTGTAGCTAAGATAGTTAAGGCTCTAAATACCTTTCTATCCATAGGAATAGGCGTACCATGCACCCCTTCAGTTCTTATTATGGATGACACAGTTCAACTATATCCATTACAGTATCCCTCTCCACTCAGAAATGGTCCACAGACTGCTGATCTGTGAGCTGGTAGACTATCAGGTGCTATGAGTTCCTCCACTGGTGGTGAGGATAGCCATTACATACAGCATTCTGAGCACTGGCTTTGATGGTCAACACAGGAACGATACAAGACAAATGATCTCAGGGACCATGAGATGTCTAGCCATATACTCCTTTAAGTAGGCAAAAAGCTCTTGCTACCTACTTCAAGCACTTAATAGTACTCATCTCCAAAATTGAGCATGACTGCACGTGACAACCCACATTTCAATTTGTGTCTACAAATCCATTCATCAAGACTAGAATTAAAGTAATCAAGGTAGTACTTTGTTTGGCCTGCACCGATGATTTATTCATAGGCTGGGAATATGTTGAATTAGGAACCTGTCCCTCCAGCAAGTCTTGTTTACTTGATGGTACAGAATTAGATCCCTCATAAGAGTGTTTATAGAGCAACTGGGTTTCTGAAAAAATAGGAGGTCAATTAGAACTGGGTGTTTTATGGCTGAAAAAATGAAACAGGTTAGACACAGGTCTCCTAAGAGCAGCTGCTGGGCTACTGATTATAAAGAGAGTAAGGTTAACCTATCAAAATTGTTGAAGGATTTAAGACCTTGAATTTTCTTGATTAGAAGCCATGGGGGCCTTTCCATCCAAATGATTTGTACAAATCAAAGTAGGTATTGAATTTAATGTTAAGGGGACAGCACAGTAGCAGAATGACATCTCTGAATCTTGAAGATATTCCCTTGGAAATTAACTTTGTCAGATAGAAAGATTTCCTGACAATGGAGGACATCTGATGAGTGAATGGGGGAGAGTTGTCCATATAAGTACCGACATCTCCTCTGTTTGATCAGGAGTATCATTTATGACATTTAAAGTGAGACAGCTTTTTTTGCTGAATGCCACTATACTGCACTGTTTTGCATTTACCTTGAGACTGTTTTCCGTATACCATGTATGTGCATATTCCAGCCATTGCTGAAGCTGTTTAATATCAGTGAATGAGTAGATAAAGTCCCAGCTTGCAGTCATTAACACACTTGGTTAAACACACCTCTAGGTACTAGGTTGGTTGTCTGCAAATTAAATGTCAAACCGAGGAGGGCACAATACTGATTCCTGTGGTACCCCACTAGTTACAATTGTACATTCTGAGATGCAGCAACTTTTAGAACCAAGGATCTGTTGGACAGTCAGTTTGTAGTCCAGCAGACAACACAGGTGTTTTCATTAAGTTTGCTATTTCTATGTCCCATAATTTTTCAATAATACCAGTATAGGGGATAGTATAATAGCCATAGGCATGTTGAGATTAGCAGCATGCATGGCATGACCACATGCAACTTTGCTACATCTGCTGCTAGTCCTAGAATACCTCACATTGTATACCACAAATCACGGACTTCAAAATGGATATGTGCTGTTGCCCAGTGCTGCTATTTCATATGTTTCTGAATTACCCTGCCATTTGGTGTTCCTTTACTTGCACAATCAGTGCATCTCATTTGAATAGGGTCTTCATTTACATTGGCTGCACAGTAAGATGTATTGCAGAAAATGTAAGCATACTATCAGTGTCTTTGTCTCACCATATCTGGTGTGCTGATGTTACCCACACCATCTTACACAGCTGAATATACTATCTGTGAAGCCGAGCAGTTACGTCACTGTCCTTCTGGAAATAATGTGAGTGCACATCTGTTGTTTTCCCTACTCCAACATATCATATTCCTTTACTCTTCCCCATTCTCTGTTGCGTGCCCACCAGTCTGTCGAAAGCACTGTCAAGATTGCTCAAAATGCCCTATAATTCTTGAAATATTAAAACTACTTCTCAGTTTCTTTCCTTGTGAATGTTTTCCAATTAAAATTTTATATGCTGTCATCAGTGCGTCCTCTTAGCAAAACACTGTACTTTGCATCTTCTTATATCATGTTTTGTTTTTGTAATTTTGTTAAAATGTTTTCTCAAGGCACACTAGCCTATACACTTTCCAGTCTGCTACCTTGCAAAAAATATTCTGTTATTTTCTTTTATTGGTATGTTATTCTGATTTCCTTTTACTTGGTCTGATTGAAAGGCTTATTTCTCTTTTTTTAATTTCTCCAACTGTTTTGGGTTTCTAATACCATGACAGGAACAGACCCCATTCACTAGTTAAAGTAAGATTAAAGTTTGTGAAATTAGTATTGTTTCATTCTTTGATGTTAGCCAAAAGTGCTCTTCACAGCATCCACAATGTGCCCAGTAATAACTCCTTCTGCAATTCATATGGAGTTACATGTATTGTTAGCATATCTAAATACAACTGTAAATTATTTTTTATGAAACCCATTGCTCCTTCTACTTTTGGAACTGTCTGGGTATCCTTCTTCCACACTGTCCCCATTTCTGCCTGCAAATTCTGGTATTATATGACACTGTGTCTTTCTCTACATAAAAGACTTTAATCACTGGGTATAGCAATTTCAATGATCAATGCTACTTTTGTCTTCTTTTCATGGACTATTATGCCTGGTTTTCTCTCGTCTATTTTTGAACTGTTGGTAATGGTTGATCCCATGTGATATGAACTTTATAATGCTTTATGGCTTATGTTTCCAATGTTTCTCAGCTACTACAATTTTGTAATATTTGCACAATCCCCAATGCAATAATCATGTCACATAATTTTGCCTTTCAGTATACAGGCCCTCTGCCATTAGTGTACCACACCCAGCAACAAGATGTGTGACTGTTTCCAGTTATGTTTTACAGAATATGCATCTGTTTCTCCCACATGTTCAATGGACTTCGTAAACCATTGTGCACATAGTCCACTATCCTGGGCCGCTAATATTAACCTTTCATCTTCTGGTTTAAATTCACCTTTCCTTAAACATTCCTGTGTCAGATCCTGATTGACATGACGTTGTTCCAGGAGAGTTCTGTACTTGCAACTATATTTATGCCTCTTCCACATTTGTTGCCTTCTCATCTGATCCTTCTCCTTATATTGTTTCTTTTGTTTTTTGACACATTCGGTTGCCACCTGATTTTTGTCTACTTCTGGATTGGTTTCCATTCTCACTTGACACCAATATGCTTCTGCTAAATTAAGCAGGGAAGTCAATTAGATTTTTTTTTTTCATGTTTCAAAACTTTCACTATGTTTAGATTTGATGAGGTCAGCAAATATGTATGCAGTCCTATGATTACAGATTTATACATGTAATTAATTTCAAGGAGGCCCACATCTCCTTCAGAACAAGGGATATATAATCTTGGTATACACTGATTTGTTATATAACATCTAATAAAAGTGAAGCATTTTTCTTGCTTTCCTGTCCAACTGTATTAATTTTAGTGTTCTAAATATTCTTTACTGAGTTTTGTTCACATTTTTCATGTTTTAACGTCAATTCTTCATCAATTCCCAAATATGTATATACTTCTTCTTGCTCAAGTTCCTTCATATCACATTTCTGTTGCAGACTGATATTTTCTCAGTGCTGCAGCTTTTCTGCTTTAAATGTTGCTTTTACAGATTTATCAAGACTAGATGACATTCTTATATCATCTGAGAAAGTCAGATTTATCAAGACTAGATAACATTCTTATATCATCTGAGAAAGTCAGATTTATCAAGACTAGATAACATTCTTATATCATCTGAGAAAGTTTTAATCACTTCCAGTTGTGCTTTCAGTTCCTCATCAGATGAACTATATAGTTTAAATCGTCTCCAAAAAGAAGATGAGAAGTTTTTACACTCTGTTGTTTTCTGGGAGACAAATTATAGCCATGGCCTAATCTGTTAAGTAGACAGCTTAATGGGTTAAGGGCAAGACAAAAGAGCAGCAGTGACAGAGAATCACCCTGGAATATCCCCCTTTGAATTTTTATTGCTGGGATAATAATTTGTCCTCATGGCTTAACTGCAAAGTGGTTTGTTACTGTTTCATGGTCACTGTAATGTAACTGACTGATGTAGGGTATAGTTTATACATCTGCAAGCACTTCTCTATCCATGAATGTGGGATGCTGTCAAATGCTTTTTTGTAATCTGTCCACGCCATACTTAGATTCTTCCCCTTTTAAAAATTCTCTGTTATGACTTTATTTAACAACAAATTATCCTTTGTTCCATATGACTTTGTTTTGTTCCCTTTTGTTCTATTGCCATGATTGAGTTTTCTTCTAAATAACTATAAACTCCATTGGCATAAGTTCCAGTATATAATTTATACATCATTGGAAGGCATGCTAACTTTCTATGGTTTTTAGGATAGCTTGCAGGTTCACTCTTAAGAAGGACAATCATTTTTCTTGTTAACCAGATTGGTGTCTATTCTGGGTGCTCATATTAAGTAGTCCTACTCGGGGCTAAATCTTTGTGTAACAATGTTAATACTTTTAGCCAGAAGTTAGATTACTGCATCTGGGCCTGGGGTTTTCCATTTAGGAGCTTTTCTTAATTTTGTTTCAATTTCTCTGGCTATTACTTCATCCCATTTCATATCTTGTACATATGAACTTCTTACTGTTTCTCTCTCTTTAATGTCTCCAAATCTTTTGGGTTTCTAATACCATGATGGGAATGGACCCAGTGGTGCAGTTAGAGTTTGTGCCACCCAGGGCTGTTTTTGAGTTTGCCGCCCCTCCCACACACAAAATCATGGCCAAATGGGGTCCCCCATACACAGCTCTCCCCCCTGAAGCCATTCCAGTGTCCCATTACTTGGCCATTTCTCCCTATTTACCATAAACACTAATGTGCATATTGCTTTATGCTTTACTTCTACAATGATTATTTGGATTTCATTTAAAACTTTTATTTAAAATTTTATAGCACAAACACTGATAGACATCTGCTAAACAAAGCAATACAGTCTCACAATGAAAACAGACTTGGCATTAAAACTTCTCTACCCTTGAAACTCACATTCATTGAAACAGCAATGAAACCCACATTCAAAGAAAATGCATCTGTCCAATGGTGGATAAAGCTTACCTTTGGGCTGTTTTTCACATCATAGGCCCTTTACACACACATTTAGGACCATGCATACATACATGTGTTCTTTGTTTCACCTTCCTAATTGTATTAAATTATATTCCTTGCATAATACAGCACACTTGTTAGAGCGTGCTTTAAATTTATTGTTTTGAACTTTTTTCCAGTAAGCAATGAAACAAAATGTATGAACCAATAATGACAAAGCTGCCCAATTCAGAACATTTCCATCATAAAAGTCTACTCAAACTTTTGTCATTGTAATCCACCAATATCAATAAATATGCACAATCTCTGCAGAAGTAAAAGTCATCTAAATAATTCCACATTAAAGAGGTCAGTAACTATGAAGAAGTTGCTGCTAGAAAACAGCTTTACATTTCATTGTTTCATCTACAAATTAAGTGCCTGTTGCCCTTGAAGAATAAATTGCCTATGTTACATTAAAAATGATACGCTAGTAATATTGCAATAGGGAATGGATGGCAAACTGATAGCACGTTCATAATTACTAGGTATCCCCTCCAAAGGAGGACATTCTCAAGACTGCAGCATCCACCCCCTTTAAAGTACAACACAGTACAGTATCAGCAATCAATCTACATACTATGGGGGTAGAAACTACAGCCTTCTGCATCAAAAGCAAGTATATGACCTGTTGTGCTACTAACAATGCATAAGCAGCACTAAACATCTCTTCTCCTGAAGCTCTCAGCTCCTTGTAAACTCCATTTGACATTCAACTATATCTCTCAACTTTGCAGCATAAGAAATCTGGAAAAAGCCTAAATTTATTGGGGGGGGGGAATAAAGGACAAAAAACAGGGACACAGTTTAAACATTGCTTGTATAATCCTAGAAAGCTGCTAGAATAAAGTGATTTGTGTTACCATGCGTTTCCTGAAAGCTAGAAAGACTGAAACATAAATGACTATCATTATTTACTGAATTCAGTTCTCACTGATTTGCCAGAAAACCACAAATTTTAAGAGGAACAGACCAAAAGTATGAGCCAAACATTCCAGTCATTCTGTGAAAATCTGGACAGTTGAAAGCTATGGACTCAACTCCTTGGATCACAAGTGGTGGTATAGGTAGAGAATTCAGGTTCTTGTTTCTTGTACCTAAGGTACAGGGTTTGAGCCAAGTAACATTAACCACCAGGTATACGTAACTGGGAATGTCACACACACACAGACACAGACACAGACACACACACACACACACAGACACAGACACAGACACACACACACACACACACACACACACACACACACACACACACACACACACACACACACACACACACACACACACACACACCACCTTACTCATTTGAAAATGAAGAGAATTCTGTCCTGGCAGCACCTTACTTGAGAAGCAGGGTAATTCTGTCTCAGCAGCAATAAGAGGAAGCAGAGCAGCAAAACGATGTACTGCTTTAAAATTGCGCAGGTGGAACAGGATGTCTGTGCGACAATGCACAAACATGATGCAACCAGACCAGAATAACAGGACATGATGCTATGGGACCATTCAAAACAATGAGTAAATGTGTGGGACTGTTCAAAACAGTTGCTAAATGTGACAGTCCCAAAAGTGCCACCTGGGGCAGATCGCCCTCTCTTTTATGACTTTGTGTCTCTCTGTACGCAAGACTCTGTATTCAGTGGATATAGCAATTATAGTGATCAATGCTAGTGTTGTCTTCTTTTCATGGACCACTATATCTGGTTTTCTCACATCTATCTTTTGAACCATTGGTAATGGGTGATCCCATGTGATGTAGACTTCATCATTTTCTATGATGCTTTGTGGCTCATGTTTCCAGTGTTTTTCAGCTACTTCAGTATTATAATGTTTGCACAACAATTCCCAATGCAACAGTATTGCCACATTATTATGCCTTTCAGTATACAGTCTTTCTGCCATTAGGATATCACAACCAGCAACAAGATGTGCCACTGTTTCCAATTCTGTTTTACAAAACCTACAGTTGTCTGTTTCTCCCACATGTTCAATGGACTTTGTAAACCAACGTGTACGTACCCCACTCTCTTGGGCTGCCAGTATTAACCTTTCATCTCTTGGTTTGAATTTACCTCTCCTTAAACATTCCTGCATTCGATCCTGCTCAACATGAAGCTCTTCCAGGAGTTTTCTATACTTGCAACTATATTTATGCATTTTTCACATTTCTTGCCTTCTCATCTGATCCTTCACCTTATATACTTTCTTTCTTTGTTTTTTGGCACATTCAGTTGCTGCCAGATTTTTATCTACTTCTGGTTTGATTTCCATTCCTGCTTGATGCTGATATGCTTCTGATAAACTAAGAAGGGAAGGGAAGTCATCTTAGATTTATTCTCCTCATGTTTCAAAACTTTCACTATATTTGGGGGTCTTGTGAGGGAAGCAGATAGGTATGCAATCCCACGATTGCACATGTAACTAATTTCAAGGAGGCCCATGCCTCCTTTAGAATGGGGGATATATACTCTTGGTATGCACTGATTTTTATAAGTCATTTGATGAGCATGAAGCATGCTTCTTGTTTTCCTGTCTAATGTATACAGCACATTTTTAGGGCCAGTCAATCACTCCAAAACTGTAAGTTAGGAAAGGAAGTGCAAATTGGTTTATAGCTTAGATTTTCTTCCTAGATGTCAACACTGTTTTCAGTATTAATTTAAGTCTTCTAAAATATTCCTTACTAAGATTTATTCACATTTTTTTCATGTTTTATTGTTGATCCTTCATCAATTCCCAAATATTTATACAGTTCTTCTTGCTCAAGTTCTTCTATATCACATTCTAGTCCTAAACTGATGTTTTCTTGGTGCTGCAGCTTTCCTGCTTTAAAGGTTGCTTTTGGGCTCTATGACATCCAATCGAATGACATTTTCAGCGAACAGCTTATACAACGAAAATTCTATTAATAAAAATTGGACAGCTCCCCACACCCCCCGCTAAATATATATACTAACTCCGAGATTGCACTACAGTGAGGAAAGGGCAAATTTTCCAATCTTCACTGTACCGTGATTAATGCCATTTTCGCTGTATAAGCCATTCGTTGAAAATGTTATTTGATTGGATGTCATAGACCCTGCTTTTGCACATTTATGAAGACCAAATGACATTCTTATATCATCTGAAAAAGTTTTGACAACTTGCAGTTGTGCTTTCAGTTCCTTATCTGATAAGCAATACAGTTTTAAATCATCGACAAAGAGAAGATTAGAAGTCTTTACACTTTGTTGCTTTCTGGGAGTCAAATTATAGCCATGACCTAATCTGTTAAGCAGACAGCTAATGGGTTAAAGGCAAGGCAAATGAGCAACTTGGGCTGAAACTGACTGAATAGAGTACTAGCATCAACTACTGAATCACGTTAAACCATCATCATCATGATGGTTCAAATGAAACGAGTGTTGATTCTGATGAAATCCTCGGTCAGGGGATGAAAGCGCTCAATCCGGTGGTTTTCCAGTTTTAGTATTAAAGTGGATTTTATTGCTGAATTCTTTGGTTGCTGCTATTTGTGTTCGACTACACAAGAAAGCCTTTTCGAGATTTCCTGACTGCTGACAGTGTGTGTTTTGTACAAATGAGCAATGGTGACAGAGTCACCCTGGAATATCCCTTTGGGATTTATGCTATGCTCTCTCAGATTGGACCTGAAAATGATTAATGGCATTTGACCAATACCATTGCCACGTACATGGTAAGTGGTACATCAGGATTTTTAAATGTCTTTGCTCTGTTTTAAGGTGTTTAATGAAACAATCACATTTAAGTAGTGACAGCTGACTCTTAGACTTCAGAGTGAATTAAGTCTGACAGTCATTAAAATAAGCAATGGTTTGAAGACAGCCATGACACATGGCAGTCATGTTAACATACTGCACCAAACACGAAATCCTGTGGGAAGGTATGTGGCATAGTATTCTGAGGTTATAACTTGTTATGCACTGATACCAGTGTATAATCAAAAGAAAGATGACGAGTGATTATTGACCATACATTAAAGTAAGCATCAGCTGTAAGTCGGAGAGAACAAAATCATTTGAGAGGTTACAGATTCCCGGTTCTAAACTGAGACATGAGCAAGGATGTAAGAAATGTAATGAAAAGGTGGCTTAATAGGAATATAGTCCTAGGCTAGTAATAATGATAGTCTGAGAAAAGTTGTGTATATATTCCTAGGCTAGTAATCATGACAGTGTGAGAAAATTGGTGAACGTGAAGTATGTGGTACAGGGGAATGGGAGAAACAAATGGATCAAAGAAGTTAACTTACAGATACGGAATTTCTCATCTGCATACACCCTGAGTTGGGAATAAAAATATGACTAGTTGTTATGGGCCTGATGTTTTCACAAAATAATGTTTCAGAAATGGTGACTGAGGTAGCTGAGTCATTCTATAACATGACCTGGCCATGCTGACTTCCAGCAGGTCAAAGAAATATAAGCAATACTGAATATCTTATTTGCAAGAAGATGCCACTGTGTGAAGCTGATAAGAACATATATTTGGATTCTGTACACTTGCTTATACTACATGGTGGGGCAGCACTGTATGTTAGTTTATCCCAACATACTGAATGACTCAGCTGGAGCTGCTACTTTATGTACTTACCTGAAGGAAGGGGAAAACAAATCCAACTGTGAAGTTAGACAGCCAGTTTAGGGATCCACCCACGATGTAGGCAGCAGGACGGTGTGACTGCATAAACAGCTCAGCTGTCATTAGAAATGGAATCCCAGCTGAAAAAAAACAATGAAATTTATAAATAAATATTTTTAAAGGAGCGCTTTATGAAAGTTCACCAAAACTGTACGTAGTATCTAACATTCTCACCATGTCCTACAGATGGCGAACAATATTGTGTCCTGTGACTTAATTTTCCTTAATTTGTAAGTTCTGTAAATGGTACTTTATTATACATATTTCCTGCCACTGGAATCAAATGCTCTGCAGAATTGTTAGTGTACCAGTTAGAACAATAGATAACACAACCACAAGCACGCCAAGTCAATCTCACCATGACGTCATGAATGAAAAAATAAAGATTAAACCACCCCTTTCCCTCCCCTCCATGACCAACTGAGTGGGAATTGACTTGGAAACACCCCTTAGCTCAAGGATATAAACCCAGCGTGTCTATCTGTATACTCAGTGTATTAAGCAGTGCTCATCTGGACCTCTCCCAATAAAGAACTTGAAGAACGAGAACTGAGTATCTCACACCATTCTGAGTATTAAAATTTCTTTTATTGCAGCTGGACCATCCAAAGAAAAATCCCTGAATCTTTCAGGGAAACACCAAGGAGGACCTTCATAGGAACATCCTGAGCCAAAAGAGGAATCTTGGATGGCCAGGATTCACCCAAGCTCCTCCACAGAAATGGATAGAGAGTAGATACACAGTTTTATTTTCTTTATAAGGAAGATCTCTTTCAAAAAATGCCCTGCAGACGTATAACATGCTCTGCCCTCATTGATTACTGTGTAGGAAGTTTTGCTTCCTTGCTGGCATCACATTGGGGTCAGCAGGCCCATTACCTAGTCAGCAAGAAGGAAAAAGGTGCATAGAGACAGGCTTGTCAGATTGAGACAGTTGTACACTTATTTTTTGTCTAAATTTCACTTCTTAGTTCAATTACACATTGCAGTTAATCTGGTCTTCAAACCCCAAGCATGTTGAGTTCCTTTTATGTGGAAAGAAATGTGAAGGCTGCTTCTATTTTACTGTCACGCAAGCAAGTCAGGTGCAGCACAAATTCCAACAGCTCTTGTCTCTGATTTTGCCTAATAGTGTTAAATCTTACCTTTCATCTTTCCATGACATTTGTAGGATGCCCTTGATTTTGTCTCATATTTTTACCCTGTCCATCCCTTGTAAAACATTAAATTTTCTTGTAAATCAATGAGGATTAAAGTTGAACTCTTCTTCTTTCGACTTTTCCTGGTTAGGGTCGCCACAGCAAATCACCTGTCCACTCATGATTGGCAGTGGAGTTTTACAGTGTCGAGTTGCCAGCCTGGCACCCAACCTTCCACAGGAGGCACACACATGCAACACACTCACACCTAGGGCCAATTTAGAGTGTCCAATCCACCTACAGTATGTCTTTGGGAAGTGGAAGGAAACCAGAGCACCCAGAGGAAACCCACACGACCACAGGGAGGACATTCAGACTCCACACAGAACCACCCCAGCCAAGGATTGAACCGAAGAACCTCTTACTGTGAGGCGATAATGCTAACCGCTGCACCACCATGGCCACCCAGTTAAAGTTGAACACTAATGCTAGATATTAGAATTTCATGGTTTATAGTTAATTTTTCCCAGCAAATTCATGCTAATGCAAAACTTGTTTCATTAATAAATGACATACAGCATTAACATAATATTTACTTACAACAGAAGGAGGAGACCTAGCCTACTAGTGTGGAAGTGCAAGAAAGGTCCAACTTTGCATCCTCAAAGGGACAAGCGTGATGATGCAAGGACTGAAAGCATTCTCTTCAGAGAGCCAACATTTGTGAGCAAGAAATGACAGTAAATGAAACAACAGAATATCCAGTAAACTGGATTTCTAGAGCAGGCATCTATCCTATCATCCCAGAAGAATGAGAAAGACTGCAGGTATGTGCAAAAAATGGTTACACATGATCTTCAGCAACAGTGAATATAGGCTTGCTAAAAACTAAAGCTGCACTGCTTTAAAAGAAACAACTTATTTATCAGTACCAAATCTGAGAAAAAATTACTTGGTTGTAATTTATATAGTCTCCATTAGAAAGGCATCATCATTAAATGAATAATTATGCAGTTGTGATCAAAAAGGCTTGCTCAGACTATAAATTAAAGAACAGTAAGAGTGATTAAAACAAATTTAGACTGAGTTCTATGTACATTTATATACTAAAAAGGAAAAATATAATATACAATGAAAATCAAATTAACACCAGAGGACAAAAGAAATAGAACAGTGACCTTTATAAGGCTATATGCGGTATTGCATTGAATACTGATGATGTCAGTTAATTATACAAGCTCATTAAGTCCGGGGCATACAGAGCCCCTAATGTTATTATTCATTTGTGTTCTTCTTGCAACAGCACATCCTGCTTTATTACTTCCATCTGACCATAGTTTGTCTATACCTGTAAAAACAAATTTGGCTCCTTGACATTTTAAAGTGTATTTATATAGGGAGTAAAATGATTTCCAAAACTGAGTATCAGTGAGATATTCACTGACATATTCAGATATCCCAAATTTAAAGATTCTGGAGGTTTTCCTACACAGTAGGCTGAATAAGGGCATATGGCTAGACAGATAATCATTTCAGTCTTACAGGTGATAAAACCTCTGATCTCTTAACAATTTGCTACTATTAATAGATATAAATTCTTTGCTTTTATATACTTGTTTGCAAAGAGAATAATTACCACATGGAAAATAACCATTCAGTCCTTAGGCTTCATAAAGAACCCCACCATTTACCTTAAGGGCTACAGTAAAAAGGCCCTGTTTCTATGATGCAGAGATTTGCAATTCAGAGACATGTTAAGGCCTCTTTAATGGCTGTGAATGTCTCTAAATGACCATTAACTACCATGAGTACAGATCAGCACCTTCCTGTGGTAGTTAACAATGCTGGCCACATTGTGTTAGCACAGACACACCTCCATCAACCTGGCTGGTCATACCGTCTATTGAAATCGCTATGCACATAGGAAAACCAAAAGGCATTCACAGCTACATTAACAGCACTGAATACAGTCTTGAATAATGAAAGCCTGCACTTAAAGGTCATGTGCAAACTGAAAACTAAAAGTAGCAATCTGTTCCCAAAATACATTTAGTCACTGGTTGCTTACCTCTGGTCTCTTTCTGTCATTTAAGTTTGCATTCTTACTTTCCTTTATAATTGAGTACGGGTATCTGCTAAGTCCTAAATGCAAGTGGAAGTGAGTATAGGAATCTTAGTGAACTCTGTCGCTAGGGTAAAAAACTGTGTATCTACTCGCTATATGTTTCACTGGAGAAGACTGGGTGAATCCTGGCTGTCCAAGGTTCCTCTCTTGGCTCTGGATGTTCCTCTGGAGGTCTTCCTTGATGTTTCCCTGGAAGACTCAGGGATTTTTCTTTGGATGGTCAGAGAATCACTCAGCTAAGAAGAAATTTACTCTAGTAGGAAAAATGTGACTGCATTTAAACACAGTGGTCACCCATTCAATCTTGTGGGAGCACTCACATTGGTTCAGGAAAAATATGAAGGTGGGAAAGCATGTCAGTGTGTGTTATATGTTTGTAGTCAGGTGTGTGTGTGTCTGTGTGTGCAGGTCTGTAGTAGCATTAATGAACCAGCATGGATGTGTGTATCAACCTGGGTGGTCACACTTGGGGAGATTAGGTTGGAAATCAAGGATCTGAATATGTGTGTGGTGAAAGGAAGAGTGTTTCTGTGAATGTGATTGACTGTAAAGAAGCTTGTTATTTGATGGGTAGCTGTGGGTTTGGGGATGTGTGTGTGTGTGTGTGTGTGTGTGTGTGTGTGTGTGTAGGGGGTTTGCCTTTGCCAATGTGATGCATGTCTGCTAGGGAAAACACTAGCATGGTCAGATCTGACAGCACTAGTGTGTGATTCAGAAAATTGTAACAAGTAACCCAAATAGTGATACAATGGTGCAAAAAGAAGAACAAATAAACCAAAAAAGGCACCACCGGGGTTTCAGGACTCTGCACAGTTTTATTTAACACAAATTGTTAAGTGCTTTCATCAATCCAAGTTGACTTCATCAGAACAATTACTGATTTGGAGAACAGTTGCACCAAAACATATTCATGTCGGCAGTCCACTTGCAGCTTGGCTAAATCTTGAAATGGCAGCCAGTTGGAAGCAGTAAGAGTGACAGGATCTGAATGTCGTATCACCTGTAACAAACTGAACAGTAGCAGAAGCAGGACAACCAGAAAGCCCAGGTGTGTGGAAGGAAACAGCAGAAGTGGTTCAGCAGGTGGCGCTATTGTGTTTCCTGCTACAGCTATCACCATTTACACAATGGTGACTGCTGCACTGACTGCTTCTTTTTCCAGGCCTCCAGCTGTGATTGTGGAGAATATTGTGGCTGTTTCCTCCTAAACTGAAAAAAAATGATTGTGGATGTTTTAGATTAGTCTGCTCAGAATACTGAGATACAAATTAAAAATCATGGTGGCTCAGAATTATTGAAATGCTGGATACTACAGATACACATAACAACAGTGGCAAAAGCTGGGCCACATATCTGCTTCACTTGGTAATTAAGACTTGTTGAACTTGAAGGCTGAAAGTACTGCTGCTGTTTCCTTCCACACAGCTGAGCCTTGCTGATTGGCAATGGATTACACTAATGGACACAATAGGATCATAGGATCAAAGCAAGTTACTAATCTACTGGCCCAGAGGCCCTTATAAGCCTAGCCGTAAATTAGCCCATGTTCCCACAAGTCAGCACCCGATGCCCCTTGTCCAGCAGGGACACAGATGCAATCCCAGGGGTGTATTTTCTATTTCTGATCCAGTCATCCAGGTTCCACTTAAAGAGAGATAATGAAGTACTCTGCTTGTCTTGGAGAGAGGGTCTATTCCACAGATGGGGGACTCTCTGGGAGACAAATCTGTCTTGCCAGCAAGTTCGACTGATGTCACAGACCAAGTTGAGGTTTTGCATGCGAGTGAAGTGAGAGGAGTTTGGCTTGCGGATATGCAGCAATTTCATCAAGGTGGGGTCAAAGATTGCTCTGTATGCCAGACATAGGTCACCTCTGTGGAGCCTGTATGAGATGGAGTAGAGGGACAGAGCTTTTAGCCTATCCATGTAGAACAGATTTCTGAAGCCCTGGATTCTCCTGGTCAGGAACCTCTGTGGTCTATCCAGCTGCTCCATGTGCTTCGCAAGGTACATGCCAAAAGGGGCGTTATACTCAATGATGGGCCTGATAAGGGAGGAATACAAGGAAGTTATGACCTCCTTATTCCTGGAAGAAATACCCTTACTAATGAAGTGAACCATGTAGAAAGCTCTCCGTACAAAAGAAAGCAACATGGTGGTCAAAAGTTAGATTTCTGTCAACTTGGGTGCCCAGGTCCCTCACAACTGCTTGCATGCTTAGGATGTTGTTATTAATGTGATAATTTGTGGAAATGTCACTCTCCCCAAAGGGGATGATGCATTTTTTGGCATTTAGTTTGAGGCTGTGTTTCTGGCACCAGTCATTTGTCTGGGTAAGACCCTCATGTAGTATGTCTACATCACCTGGGGTGTTGATGACAGTGCCCAACCTGCAGTCATCTGCAAACCTGGTCAGCCACAGAGCTCAGGTTTTGGCTTGCACCTCGGAGAAGTATATCCAAAATAGCAGGGGCCTCAAGACCAATCCTTGGGGTATGCCGCTTGTTTCTGGTCTACTTGAGGTAGCTTCCCCCATTTTGATTGAGTGAGATCTGTCAGTAAGCCAGTTAGCTACCCATTTGGTCACATACAGATTTATGCCAAGCTGGGATAGTTTATCTATTATACCCGAGTGGGAGATAGTATTGAAGGCCTTGGCCAGGTCAAGGTAGGGAGTGTGCACCATCTTCCCTTTGGTGACTAACTCAAATAAATCTACCAAATTTAACAGGCATGATCTCCCCTTGACAAAACCAAACTGTGTGGAATAAAGTGTTTGGAGGTTGTCGATGTCCTGGTTAATGTGGTCCATGATAGTGCATTCCATGGCCTTGCAAATCAGGATAGTTAGGCCAATGGGTCTATAATTGCCTGTATCAGTGGATGTTCCACCTTTGTGTAGCTGGATGGTGGTGGCTGTCCTCCACTTGGCTGGGATGAAACCAGTACTCAGACTTAGGTTGAATAGAGTGCTGCAGGATGCAGCCTGGTATGTTATCAAATCCCATGGAAGCTGTGTTTTCTGCCTTAGAAAGGGCATTAATTACCTGTTCCGTAAAGATAAGGGGTGGGGGGGGCAGGTGCTGGGGATATCCTAGATTACTGCTGGGGGAACAGAGGGGTGAAGTTTTCCCTGAACCTGTCTGCCAACAGGTTGGCTATATCCACATCATTTGTGCATGTGCTGTCCTTGACCATCAGTTCTGAGAAGATTTGGGTGTTTCCCCTTAGATTGTGGATGTATGTGAAGAAGGCCTTATGATTGCCTTTAGTAGATGTGGCAAAGTTGGACTCAAAGTTAGCTTTGGAGGACTTCACTAATACCCTTAGTTGCCCGTTTAGGCCAAGGAGAGATTGCTTCCAATTTGGCACCTGTCCCATCTTGATCCTGTACAGCATTTTTTCCTTTTATTTGTAGCCAATGTCCACCATACAGGTTTACTCTTCCCTGATGAAGAGGAGGAATTTGTCCTGTCAGGTACTGCTGAATCCATGGATTTATATATATGGTTGCATAGTGCTTTGGTATAGGTTTGGACATTAGTGCCAGTTCCTACTGTTGGGGAGGGGGCTGAGAAACTCTTTAGACCTTCCCTCAGGAAGTTGTAATCAGCTTTGGAGAGGTTTTTTGTTTAACTCTAGCTGGGGGGGGGGGGGTTTCAGGGGAGATGGTGACTTCGAAGTGACTGCTTTGTGGTCTGATCTTACCAGAGATGATGACACTGCAGGGATGCTGCAGTGGTTTCCTATGTTAGTTAGTACCAAGTCTAAGATGTTGTCACCTCTGCTGGTCCAAGGCACTGGCATTGACCAATAAGGAATCTTTGAGCATTTGTGTTCTGGCTTGAGTAGCTCTTCCAATCAAAGGTTGCGTAGTTAAAATCACCCAGGATCAGGGTACAGGACTGAATCTTAATAGACTCAAGGAGGCCCAGATAGGTGGCATGGACGTCCTGAGTCAACATTGGGAGCCTGTAGCTAACTATGATTTGAATAGGGGTCTTGTCAACTGTTAACTGCACTTGGAAAGTCCCCTTGCGTCATACTGTTTGACCAGTCTGGAGGGGTGTATATCTTTAATATATATTGAAACACCACCTCCTTTGGCTTTGCTGCCCTCAGTTTGGGGTCTGTATATATGATAGGATGAGTAAGCAGTTAAGGCTGAGATGCTCTTCCCAGCTTTGAACCAGGTTTCAGTAACTGCACAAATATCAGCATCTTCCAGGGTTAAGAATGTTTCCAATGAGTGCAGTTTCATATTGAGAATCCTAGCATTCAGCAGCTTGACCTTTAAATTGCATTTATATGAGATTCTCATGTTGGTAGTTTTGACCTCAAGACATTGCCTAAAAAAGGCACTATGGGGGAGGCAATAGCCTTTGCCAGGAGCCTGAACCCAAGGGAGACAGATGCAGGCTATTTTTGGCAAAGCATTGTGGTCTGTCAATCATGTCTTCCCAGGCCAGCACGTACTGGAACCCCTTAGAATGATACCAGAAACTAAGCCAATTGTTAAAATCAATATTTTTTTGTTTGTATTGAGGCATCATTCTGGGTGATGGTAGAATGTTGCTTAAGGCTAGTGGCATACCTGCCTGGAACACATATTCGGTGAGCTTGATCATGTCTCTCTTCATATAATCTAGAGAGGTATGTCTCAAGACATTCACGCCAACATGTACTATGACAGAGTCATAGCAGTACATGCTGAGGAACTTGAGTGCATGGGTTTTCTGATGGATTCTGGCATCTGATAAACAGCTTACCATGACTTTCTCCTTATCCAGCCTGGTGAGGGGCACATCTGTGTGTCTCACAATGAAGTCTCCTATGATTAATATACTGAGTTTATGGTTAAGCCTTGATAGCTATGAGACAGGCATGTGGACTATGTGTGGTGTGTGATGTGGTAGGCTGTGGAGTTAGCATGTGCTTTTGTCTCAGAGGTCTCTTTTGTTTAGGTATGTTTTTGTTAAGAACGTCTGTATATGTGGGTGCATGTATTGTTGGTGTTGGTGATGTCTGAGGTGTGGTGTTTGTGCAGACAACCTTCTCAGTGCCAGGTATACTGGCTTGTGAGGGAGAGAGCACAGACTCCAGGTTTTTAATGTAATTACATCTCTCACAAATTGTGTTCCTAGGTGGTAGTAAGAGAGGGTTGTTCATGTAAATGAGACAGTTGTTACACTATCTCAGGATGCTCATATCAACCAGACTGGCAGGAGAAACTGTAGGAAACTCTTCGTCAATATTTGTCAGAATCAGTGAGGGGGATGAGCTGGGGGTGGGGGGCAAAGGTGGAAAATCTGAGATGGGTATTAGTAGCTTTTGTTTGTCCAGAGGCTGTAAAGAAGCTTCACTACCTCAGGATCGAGCGACTGCTAGTAAGGGAAACTTGAAGCTGGAATACCTTGCAATGGGTTAAATCAGCAGAGCAGTTGTACGTGATGGGCAAACAAGTGCAGCCCCATGCAACACACGATTTAAATACAAGAAAAGATGGAAGAATCTAGGAGCTCAGATTACTACCAAGTCCTGCTAGCCCCTGGACTTTCAACCAATCACTCGTGCTAGAGAAGGTCAGGCAGCCCTGTTACTATACAGCTATGTTACGTAATAAAATTGTTCTAAGACAAATGTGTACAGAATGTATTCCCATTCTTAATTTAACATGATACTGCTAAGATTTTAAACTGCAGTTTCAGTTCTTATGTTGATCCTTTTTTAATTTATTTTTTTTCTAATTTTAATAGCTTGAGGAAACAAAAAATGCACAACCAACATTTCAGGCTGACTTATTAAGCTAAAGGAAATTATTTATTTAAAGGAAGAATGTTTCACATTGCTCACATTTTTGATTAAATTTTGTTATAGCAGCATTAAAGATAGTTCTACATTAGATTCTTCTGTTTGGTCAAAGAATGTGAACACACTTTGGCTAGAGTAAACATGACCAGTCCGGCTGACATGGTTTTCTACTGGATGATGTGATCATTTGACATATCTTTTAGCTCAAAATCTTTTTTAAACAATAATTTCATTGATTGTACTGTTTAATCTTGTGACCCTAAACAACAATGTTAGCAGAACACCCAAAACTTCCTTTTTCTTGCTTCAGTGTAGTAAAAGTGCAAGTTTCAGTGAAAATGCCAGTTCATTCATTGCTGTGTCAACTTGGAGGTCACTTGGCCCATGCTGACGCCCCTGGAGTCTACGAGTATTTGACTGTTTCTTTGGTGGTATACCCCACCAGTGGGAGCAGTGTCTCACTTCTCCTCATACGTTTTTCACAAGAGAAAAGCCCAAACATTACAATGGATGAGAATACAAGCACACATAATGGCTGTTTGTCCTTTTGGAATCACAGTCAATTTTTGATCGCTCTACAGAACTGGTCAACAGCATGTTTAAACAGATTTTTTTTCCCCAAATGTGAGGATGTAAATGCAGGTTCACTTCTAGTAATTGTGTCTGGTGAAGCTCATTTCATTTCCTCTGTGTTTTTCAGCCTGACAGAATTGTATCTTAAGGCTCATAGAATATACTGACAACAGTATTGCCTGAAGGGTTTTCTAGAACTTAAATATGTTCCCTGGGGAATGTGTCTTATCAAGTTTCCTGTTTGGTTTTAGCCATGATAAGCAGGACTTTATTGATGACTGATTTCAGTACTACCTCCAAGCTTTATTGGGATTAGTGGAATATATCGTTAAAGACTGGAACAAACAGATGGAATTATTGAAGCAACACGTTAAGGAAACTGAAATTCATAAGGTTCATCAAGAATTTCAGTCTTTCTCTAGACTTTAAACCTTGAGAAACAGGATGACCAAGTAAAAGTAAAAAAAAAAAATAGAAAGTTTTGGTGTAATACTAAAGATTTTTGAATACCAACTGATTTTCCATTGCTCCATCACACCTAAAAGTTTTGTCTTGCAAAAATCTATTCAGTATAAGTACACTGATATATTAAGAAAAAAAGCAGATGGTGAAACTGCTATAATTAAGAAGGATGGTTCCAGCAGAGCAGAACAGACTCGTTTTCTCTCGAACTTGAAGACATTAATGGCATATCTAAATATAATACAAAACACAGTAATACCAGGGGAAGAGGAAGCCAGTATCTAGGCCATAACGCCAGGAGGGACTGTAGGAAATGAATGCTGTACATAATATTTCTGGTAGTATTTTAACAAAATTAGAACTTTCCTTTAGCAAGAGTCTCAGCTTCATACCTTTGTATAAAACTAATTGGTCTGAAGCACCAGTATATGTGTATACTTATTAGTAGAAAGAAAAAATACATTTGTAGTTTTCATTAATCTAAAGGTGCAGCATATGATCATTATGAAGACATAAGCTGAGATGAAAAAGTAATGTCATTCGACAGCTTAATCATTATGTAAGTCAATTTGCAATTGAAAAGGCATGTCTTAAGAGAGTTTGTTTCAGGCTGTTGAGACTATGTAAGTTTTAAACCAAATTTGACTGCATACAAAAAGGGACACATAGATAATTTACAATGCAATGAAAGAATCCTTATCCATTCTGCTCAAGGGAAGGGGGTTGTGGGAATAAAGCACAACTTCTATTCTCAGCTAATGTATAATTATTTACATTGTCTTAGCAAATGCAAAGCACTGTGTCTACATCCTTCTGTCAGATATCACAAAGAAATACATGAATTTTGTGAACAGTTATTTTTAGGAATGGGATCATTTCTTCTCAGGCTACTAACTGTACCTTGGCCCATATGTTCATGCTACCAATGCTTCACAAAGATGTTTACAGCACTTCCTTGCATCCCATGTCATGAAAGAAAGCCTTAAAGAGAACATGCATTTATTTGGACATAAGCACTTAGCCACCCTAATTGGATTTATTGATAGCAGTGTTAGATATTCTGCACATTTTACAGACATGGGTAAGAGATTCTAACTGTATAGTCTTATATTGTGGTTATAGCAGATACAGTGTCTGTCTAGTAAGAAGTTCCTCATTTGGAAGATTTACATGGTCATGAAGTCATTTTTATCTATTCAAGCTAATTGTTTACAATCATTTACTTATTTGCTAGCTATACAGACTGATTGCATACACTGTTTCATGATGCATTTAGATGGAAAACAATATTTACACTCAGTTTACAGGAAGGTTATGAGATCTGTGCTAGCACAAATCTGAGCAGTGATTTTTATGCATGAGTGGAAAACAGTGTACAGCCATGAGATGTGGCATACCTGTTACATATCTTTGTTAAAATTCTACTAAAAATATGATGACCTTTTTTATGGAAGGCCATTGAGAAACAGTTGGGATATCATAAGAAAAACATTAGGGGTTGTTTACAATTCATATTTAGTTCATCATCACGCCAGATTCTTTTTCTAGATTTGATGTTAACCAAAATATTGTACTGAGGTGTCCCAGTTATAAATATATTTAATTGGAAAGAAGTGGACAGAAACTCCTAATTATGTTTTATCAGCTGAAATCCACCACATACAAGACCCAGCATCCCATGCTTTAAGTTCCTTGAAGCTACTGAGCTGTGCAGGAACCACCAGCATTTCATGGAATTTCAGCGGTTGAATTCAGTATCTGATGGTCACACTTTTAAGTTGGAGAGCTTCCCATTTTGCTTCTTGTTAAAAAAAGAGCATTAACTTCTGACTAGTGATAGTATAGCTATACAGCAATCACACAACGCAATCAGTATTTGGCTTACACCTGTACTAAAGAGGTTGCAAGCTTTGTCGAATGATACAAAAATGTGTGCCTGCTATTCACAAATAGCCAGATATATTGTTTAAACACTCTGTTGCTTTGACACTAATTTTATAACAACCAATACAATTGTGGGTCATATAGGATTAATAGGCAAGAAGACACAAAATGTAGATGATTTCTGTTCTCTTATTTGTTTCATGGTGACATGTATGATTATTATGTCTGCTCGAAAAGCAAATACAGTTTGACTGGAATGAACATAACTGTCTGTCAGGGTTCTGTATTCGATTAAGTTAAAATATGAATGTCAAAGTTCACCTTGCATTCTTACTAAAAATAAGAAAATAGGATTCAAGCTGGTATTTATGTTTAAACCACAGTTTAAGTTAAAACAAAAGATGAGTGCTTCCACACTCATTAGAGCATCAATAAAACTAAGTTATACATAGTAGTAACAAGCAATATATACTTTTCTATTTCAGTATAAAAAGTCATGTAAATTACAGCAAAACTTTAATCCAAAATCACACAAATGTATCTCATTCAATGACAGTGATGGGAAAAGTGGCACATACATTGTTTGCATCTTTATTGTGACTGGTGCCTTTTAGTCCTTATCCAAGTCCTTGTGTGTCTGCTTCCTTTGATCAGTATGCTAGGTATAATGTCAAACAACAACGTAAGCATCTAATTCTGCATTTTTGTTATGGGTTCATAGATATTTACAAGGGTTGCAATTCAAATTCCACTTTGCCCTTAATCACTGTCATTTGAAGTCTGTGGGAAACAAACTCTGTACCACAGGAACTACAGCCTTAACCCTCTAAACCATTACTTGAATGGAGTATAACATGAAATAGATGAGAGTAAGGCTACGCATTTTCTTTGATGAAAAAATATAATTTCCATGGTGAATATAGGTAACCTTCATGTGCCTGAGGTTCAAATATTGTGCATAGGCTGGATTTTTTTTTTTGTTTGTTTTGCTTCTTTTCTGGATCCCTGCAACCAGTGGTGACTGCTCCCATGCTGGATTGATGGTTGTGTGTGTGTGTGTGTGTGTGTGTGTGTGTGTGTGTGTGTGTGTGTGTGTGTGTGTATATATATATATATATATATATATATATATATATATATATATATATATAAAGATAGATATAGATATACATTTATTTATTTAACATTTGTTAACCAGGTTAATCCAACAGAGCTAGGCGCCCATTTTCAGTGGAGACTCGAGGAGAAAAGGTCCAGATTATTTACAAGCTTTTAAATAGTGCAACAATGAACAAGGTGGTAAAAATAAAAACATATGATAAGAGATATAAAAATAATAGATAACATTATTACAAACAAGGAAAGGGAAAATATATATATGTATTTATGTATGTGTATATATATATATATACATATATATATATATATATATATATATATATATATACATGCACAAATACACACTCACAAACACACACATGTGCACACATAGATAAAGATATACAGTTGTTTTGCAGTCTGTCAGTTGCTTCGCTTGTGAGATCGAAAACAGGATGGACTGGGATTTGATTTTTACTCTGTTGTTTTGCAATTTCAAAATTGGTATAAATAATGTGCAGGGGGTGTGAAAAGTGCAGGGTGGGCTTAGCACTATATATATTAGTGTTTTTTTTTTCACTCTTTTTGGATTTGATCAAACAGGCCATTCGTTTTGTATTCACTCACTTCACAGTTCACTCAATGGATCACAGGATCATAGAATCATAGGAGGTTACTAGACTTATGGCCAGTCTTTTTAAGCCTAGCCATGCCTTAAATTCCCAAATTTTCAATGCCCATGGGCTTGAACAGTTTTGGTATATGCCTCTGCCTTAGGGCACCTACAAACTGCATTGTCCATAAGAGTCACATGTAGTAAGCCAAGGGTAAATATGCAGTTTCCCATCCATTGGTCCAAACTGTGTTTGAATTGGCTTAGGGAAGATCACTGTTTCACATAAATGGGGAGCCTGTTCAGAGAAGGGTAATCTCTGAGACACACATGTCCCTCCACCATATTTTGTTTATGTCACAGACAAGGTTTAGATCCTTAGATCAAGTAATTCTAGTGCTGTTTGTTTTGTGAATGTGTAGCAGACTCATCAGGGCTGTATCAGAGAATGCCTTATGGGTTAGGCATAGATCGCCCCTCAGTAGTCTTTAGGAGACCTAGTACAGGGACAGGGCTTTGAAGCAGTCAGCATAGGGCATATTATTTACACCCTGTGTTATTAGCAAATGCCTGGTCATGTACATGCTGAAAGGTGCATTGTACTTGATTACTGGTCTAATGAGGGAGGAGCATAATGAAACAATGATCTCCTTAAATCTGGATGCCATGCCCTTACTTATAAGTTGTGCCACGTAGAATAATTTTTCACTACCATGGACACATGGTGATCAAAGGTCAAGTTACTGTCAACCTGAATTCTCAAGTCCCTTTCCACTGGGTCTACTCTTAGGAGAGTGATATCAACGTTGTAATTTAGAGGGGTGGTCGTCTTCCCAGGCAGTATAATTATGCATTTTTGTTTTTGCATTGAGTTTTAGGCCATTTTTCTGGAAACAGGTATTTGTCTGTCAGACCTTTCTGATGCCTATCTACATCTTTGGGGGATTCTTCAGCATAACTTTCAACCCCTGTGTACAGGAAATTTGGACAAAGCTGTAAAAATGAGGGGGGGGGGGGACAAAGGCCCAAAAACTAGGAACAGATTTTAAATATTGCTCCTATAAACTTGGAAAGTTGCCAGAATGACAGATTTTACATTATTATATATTTTCTGAATGATATGAAGTCTAAAATTCAAATGTCTGTTATTATTTACTATTTATTTAGTGACTTCAATTCTCAATGATGTGCCAGAAAATTATACATTTTATGAGTAACAGACCAAAAAATAAGAGCTGAAAATCTGAGCAGTTCAGAGGTATGGGTTGAGTATATCTAGAACTGACAGGACTTTGTTGAAACTGAAACTCAATCAAAAGGAAAATGTTCCACAGCATTGTATTTGCTATTGGCCAAATTAGACATTTTCACATCTTACAGTTTCAAAACAAATGAAAGCTCACCTGTAGCACATGCAAGACATTCCTCAGTAGCTACTTCAGTTTATATCCACTGGCATCAACAATCCAGATCTAAGGTAAAAATCTATTTATCAGATGTTCTTTCTTTAAACATTCATGTTATTTGTTAAGAAATTTATAATATATATTATATATAATACAGCAGAGCTTGTTCAAGCAATTTATACTCCTGTTAAAATGTGTTTACTGTTCTTGTATGTCTCCATATGCGCAACAAGAACAATGACAAGCAAAAAATAAGGAGCTTTTGCAACTGCTTGAATACAAAGTTAAGTTGGCAATGTTAATCAGTCTTTCCCACCCTCCCTGAATATTCAGTATACTTCCTTTGAACACATCTTGTGAAATTATAGTACACCTTTAATGCAAAGCTCTACGTAACAATCAAGTCTTCTTCTTTCTTCTTTCGGCTTTTTCCCGGTTAGGGGTTGCCACAGCGGATCACCTGTCCGCTTATGATTGGCAGTGGAGTTTTACGGTGTCGAGTTTCCAGCCCGGCACCCAACCTTCCAAAGAAGGCACACACACACTCACTCCTAAGGTCAATTTAGAATGTCCAATACACCTACAGCATGTCTTTGGAATGTGGGAGGAAACCAGAGCACCCGGAGGAAACCCACACGACCTCAGGGAGGACATGCAGACTTCACACAGAAGGCACCCCAGCTGAGGATTGAACTGGAGAACCTCTTGCTGTGAGGCAACAACGCTAACCACTGCACCACTGTGGCCGCCCCAAAAGTACTTAATATTATTTATAACACAAGCTTTGTTTTATGCAGATAAGCAAACGTAGCAATGCAACTAACCCTAAAATTTATACCAACAGGAGTTAAACTTCACAAATGCTGTTTAAAAATAATTTAGCAAACCTGAGATTCTGTGCAGTTTCTGTAAAATTAACTTACCTTAAATTGTAGCAAACAAAGCCAGAGTAGTGTGGCCCTACTATGGTAAACGTATTCTTGACTGGACATTTATGTTCACAGGCATGGCTCATTCTCGTGTGTAAACTACACAAAATGAAGATAAACTAGTTAAACACAAACTAGCCAGCGATACAAACACAGTCAATTTAATGGTAATCGCTTTCAAAGGAGTCAGTGCCCCAACTTCTTCAGACAAAGAAAGACAATGTACTCAACGTTTAAATGCATAATCTGAACACTCAGTTATTCAATTATCTAATAATTGATTTTTACATCCACATTTCAACTTTTAACTACATAATTAATATTATATTCATACATTTCATCCACATGTCATTAAATATCAGATGTTAGTTAAAATATTTAAACTTCTATATAACTTCAACTTTGTTTAAACACATACATTTTTTATATATATAAAAAATATTAAAATTGCATAAAAAATGCCTACAAGTCTAAATCTTCTTATGAAAGCTTTGGTGTAAACTTACAATTTTCAGATTTTAAAGGATATTAATTTTATTATGAATAGATGTATGTACAGCTAACAATTTATCAGATTATTATTTTATTATTTACAATTTTTTAGATAATTATAATGTTTTTAAATATTTATATTTGTGCATATAGATATACACAAATGCACCTGAATTATTTACCAGTAAGTAAGCCAATTCTACACTGATATGTATAATTTATCTGGCCAATGCTTTTAATTTTAAAATACTTTTAATTGATGCATATTCTTTGAGGCCTGGTGGAATATGGGCAATAGTATGAATTTGCCACATCAATTCGCTTTTTTCCAAATTGAGTTCCCAAGGGCCTCCCCTTACTTTACATTCCATTTGATGTATAACTGCATACTGAAAACTATGCCCTGGGTTTTCAGCAATGTGCTTAGCCAGTGCACTAGTAGTCACTTTTTTATTAATACAATATTGGTGCTCGTAAATCCTCTGTTTAACCTTTCTCTCGGTTTTCCCAATATAGTATGCAGGGCATACAACACAACAAGCCACATATATAACTCCTTTTGATTCACAATTTAATTTGCCATTGATAGTGTGTATTTTGTCCCTAATCGTTATTTTGTTTCCTATCTTATACGTAAACTGAAAAACGGACAAACTTAAGAAAACAAAAACGGATCCAAGACTCCTGGCGGACGCTTTTAATTCTTTAAGTGCGCTGATTACAATACACTTTTCGTTGGTAAAACCAACTTCTTCAGAAGATAAAAAAATCAAACATCTGTTAATCAGTTACTTAAGCATTTTATACACACAAAATTTAAAAACGTGAACACACCCACTGAAATCAATTGGTAGTTGGTGTGTGCAGTATCGGTTCATGTAAACAGTCAATATAAACGTTAAAATCACCTTGTCTAAACAAATTTCACTCATATTACCTAAAATACAAATATATTTCTGTAATAAATACCGTTCATTGACACTTTTGAGTGTCTTGTGGAGGGTATAAACTTAGAACATTAAAACTGGTGAATATAAGGAAAGGTAACGTTAACGAATAAAAATGGAGATGAGAATGAAGGCGAATGGGAGTGTGTGAAAGAGTGTGGACCATATCATACAGCTATCACATTATATATGTTATTAGTGTAAAATGGCATGTTATTGTCCTGTTTTTACAAATAACGGCTACGGTTAAGTAGTATCGTGTCATGTCCTAAACCAGGGTAGCCGATTAAATGTCACTATCAATGCCAGTTCAATAAGGAATCCTGTCTACAATGATCCCTTTGGTCAATAACTTTGATCGTTCCCTATATTGGTTATTCTTTTGCAACTAAAGTGAAAAAAGTGAACACCTATTAACATAATATAGTCTGTTAAAAGTGTATTAGTTTTTAGTTTTTATTTTTACCCAGAATCTAACTTTCATAATTATGATAGTGGTGTCAAATCGAACCTAGATAAAATTAGTGGGCAATATACATGTGTGACACTACGGTCATGTGTAATAAAAAATGAAAATAAATATATGAAATATGACCTGTTGACATGTATTGATTTTAGTTTTTTCAAAAATCTAACCTTAATGGTTGTGAAAAATTGGTGTCTAACCAAACCTAGATGGAATTAGTGAGCTATTACATATATAGCACTGTAACTATTGAATCTCTAAAGAATATGAAGAAATATAAAACATAAAAGTAAAGAATAAAAATTGAGACTTTATCTATCAAGATTCTTGAGTCTCAAAATACATGCTATTGAAGAAGATTCATTTAGTCCAGGCCACTGGTTGGCGTTGGTTTTTAGCTGCCAAACCAGTTCTTTCCTCTCAAGTTTTAAAGAATCGTTACCACCCCTAGGATCCTTTACTTGTTGATCTATTACCTTAAACTTAAAATCATGGTCTGGGAAATCATTGAGGTGTCTGGCTAGTGCATTAACCAGATTGTTAGTCTTGATACTATATAGGTGTTGGTAAACCCTATCTTTCAACTTCCTATCGGTTTTACCGATATAGAAAGCTGGACATTGGACACACTTAGCCAAGTAAACTACTTGAGTACTATTACAGTTGGCCTTAACGTTTATTTTGTGTGTTAGGTCACCTATCTGAAAAACATCGGCTACCCTGGTTTAGGACATGACACGATACTACTTAACCGTAGCCGTTATTTGTAAAAACAGGACAATAACATGCCATTTTACACTAATAACATATATAATGTGATAGCTGTATGATATGGTCCACACTCTTTCACACACTCCCATTCGCCTTCATTCTCATCTCCATTTTTATTCGTTAACGTTACCTTTCCTTATATTCACCAGTTTTAATGTTCTAAGTTTATACCCTCCACAAGACACTCAAAAGTGTCAATGAACGGTATTTATTACAGAAATATATTTGTATTTTAGGTAATATGAGTGAAATTTGTTTAGACAAGGTGATTTTAACGTTTATATTGACTGTTTACATGAACCGATACTGCACACACCAACTACCAATTGATTTCAGTGGGTGTGTTCACGTTTTTAAATTTTGTGTGTATAAAATGCTTAAGTAACTGATTAACAGATGTTTGATTTTTTTATCTTCTGAAGAAGTTGGTTTTACCAATGAAAAGTGTATTGTAATCAGCGCACTTAAAGAATTAAAAGCGTCCGCCAGGAGTCTTGGATCCGTTTTTGTTTTCTTTTGTTTCCTATCTTGACAAACTTACATTGTTGACAAAAAACACATTTCTTCATTCCTATTGCATTTTTACTTGTCTTAAGACAAGTAAAAATGCAATAGGAATGAAGAAATGTGTTTTTTGTCAACAATGTAAGTGAATCAAAAGGAGTTATATATGTGGCTTGTTGTGATGTATGCCCTGCATACTATATTGGGAATAGTTTTCAGTATGCAGTTATACATCAAGTGGAATGTGAAGTAAGGGGAGGCCCTTGGGAACTCAAATTGGAAGAAAGCGAATTGATGTGGCAGATTTATACTATTGCCCATATTCCACCAGGCCTCAACGAATATGTATCAATTAAAAGTATTTTAAAATTAAAAGCACTGGCCAGATAAATTATACATGTCAGTGTAGAATTGGCTTACATGCTGGTAAATAATTCAGGTGCATTTGTGTATATCTATATGCACAAATATAAATATTTAAAAACATTATAATTATCTAAAAAATTGTAAATAATAAAATAATAATCTGATAAATTGTTAGCTGTACGTACATCTATTCATAATAAAATTAATATCCTTTAAAATCTGAAAATTGTAAGTTTACACCAAAGCTTTCATAAGAAGATTTAGACTTGTAGGCATTTTTTATGCAATTTTAATATGTTTTATATATATATATATATATATATATATATATATAAATTTTATGTGTTTAAACAAAGTTGAAGTTATATAGAAGTTTAAATATTTTAACTGACATCTGATATTTAATGACATGTGGATGAAATGTATGAATATAATATTAATTATGCAGTTAAAAGTTGAAATATGGATGTATAAATCAGTTATTAGATAATTTAATAATTAAGTGTTCAGATTATGTATTTAAACATTGAGTTCATTGTCTTTCTTTGTCTGAAGAAGTTGGGGCACTGACTCCTTCGAAAGCACTTACCATTAAATTGATTATGTTTGTATCACTGGCTAGTTTCTGTTTAATCAGTCTCATGTGTGAAATAACATATTTTAAATGTGACACATATATTTCTCAGTTATCTTTAATAACATCCTTTGCAATTTCACAGTAATCAGATTACGTACATGCCACTTCAAACTTATCTACTTCCATCCTCACATCTTGTACTTCAACAACCTAACAGATGTAGAAACAAATTGTTTATATTATTCTAGAACATCTGGAATTAATTTGCATGCTGTTTTTATTCTGGACATAGTAACACTCCAAGAAAGCAAGTAAAAGAAAAGCATAGGAGAAGAAATTTCATAAACAGTAAAACAGCACCAACAAAAACTAACAATGAATTGTAATACATTTAAACAAACGCACAACTTTGAGTTAAAACACAGGGTTAACAATTAGCATAAATCCTCCTTTCTCAGAGGAGTGGTTCAGTGCACTTCCAGGGTTGCAAACAGGAGCTATACATGTTATGGTACATAAAATACCACTACAGAAACAGCTCAGGCTAAGTTCATACTTAAATAGATCGACATTTTTTTATAGAGTACATGGTAGAGCAAAGATAGGCAACACAATACATAAAAGGTATACATTTGATACACCCCATCCCAACCACAGACATGCACACATTCACCTGCTGCTATTTCACAAAAGGACACTATGGCATAAAATATATCCACCGCATGGCATGAAAAAAGCACAACATAGTATTTAATAAAAGAGCAGCAGGACTTTATAAAACACTAATACACAGCATAACTGCACTCCCGTCTGTACCAAAAACTTTGCAACATTACATATGCACAAGCAAGCAAGTTAATGAACAGTACAGACATTCAAATGCCTATATCATGCAAATTCCTGTTCTTCTGGGTATCCAGACTGCCTCTTGCACAACTCTGTCTTCACCATGCATCTGTAGGAACACTTGTATTTGTTATACTCCTTGATGTGAAACCCATTCAGGTACCTACAAGTCTTCTGCCAGTGTTACTACTGTACTCCACACTTTTTCTTCCTGACAAAGTTCCTATGTGTGACCTTAAATATCCCTACAACAGTCTTACATTTACAGCCCATGGCACTACACATATTACTGTTCAGAGGATCCATTAACTTCTAGTCTATGCATCTCTCTATCCTGCTCACCACAAGCATCAAACGTGTGCTGCTCTGTAAAAGCCAAGGCTCAGTACCATCCCTTTAACTTTCATGGTTCTTTATGCACTCTAATCTGATACTTACCCCATTAACCAGTCCATGTTTGTATGGTGTACAGCCTAACAGCGGCTTCTTGCTCACTGTTTAGGCTTCTCTCGTTGTTAGCTTTCTGACCCTTACAAACCACCATCCACAGTTCTAAGTCTGACAAGCAGTTAGGCACTGCCATGAAGCTGATGTCATCACGCACGCTCCTGCACATTGATGACATTGCAGGATACACTGGCAATGCATGATGATGTCAGCCATAACTTAAAATTGTAAACAAAAAAAAAATTGGAAATTGAAGGGGCCACTCAGGAATTCGTGGCACCCCATTAGTTTGCCCTCAAAACCAGTAAATATCAAATAATTTCATATGGTTGAGAGGTATGGTACTGTTTCTCTCCCATCACTGGCTCTAATGACTTTCTTGAAGAAGTATAACAATTTAGTAGGTATGACCTGCCCTTGGTGAAACCGAATAGGAATGGGTCCACAGTTTAAAGATTTCCTGTTTCTTTGTTTATCAAGTCCACAATAATTCTTTCTTTGACCTTGCATATAAGACTACTCAAACTTATGGGTCTGTACTTCTTTGGTCTGTTCATTGCCCACCTTTATGTAGAGGGATACCCATTGCAGTCCTCCATTCTGTAGGGACGAAGCCTACCTGAAGGCTGTGGTTGAATAGAGAGTCTAGTGGCCCTGGTATGTCATGTCATGTTTCAAGCTATTTAGGAGGCATCCTGGAATATTATTAGGACCCACTGATAAAGTGCTTTTAGCTCTGGAGAGTGCAGTGAGTACCTATTATTTGGCGATAGTCAGGGGAGAATGGTAGATGATATTTCCTGGGGAGGGAGTTGGAGGGTGATAGGGGGTGAAATTGGAGCTAAATTTATAGGCCAGCAAATTTGCTAAATTCCCTGGTTCAGTATAGAACGCTCCACTGACTAGTTCAGCACATTGTTAGGTGTTCCCTTTAAGGTTGTATACATAACTGGAAAATTCCTTACAGTTACCCTTAGCCTGGGAGGCTATTTTTGCCTCAGAGTTGGCTTTGGTGGACTTAAGTAACCCCCTGAGTAGCTTGCTGAAAAGTGTTTTGTATTTTGGACATAGCCTTCCTTATTTTTGGACAGGATTGTTGTTGTTTTGTTTTGTTTTGCTATTTACAACCTATTTATATTGGTGGTCCACCAAGACAACTTGTTTTTGGAGTTTGTCCTAAGTTTATTTTGATTTGGTATTGCTGTTTTTATGCAGTTATTTATAGGCTTGTACAGTGTTCTCTGAGTTTAGGTTGCCTTAGAATGTAGTTGTGCCATTACTAAATAGGTGGTGTTTAGCCTTGGAAAATTTCTTAAAAGTTCTGGGGTTGCTGGGAGTTCAGCCTTAATATTTATTTCAAGGGTTACTACTTTGTGATCATATCTAACCAGTGAGGATATTACACAAGGGGGGGGTGCAACATTTCCTCATATTTGTGAGTACCAGAGCCAGGATATTTGCACCCCTAGCATGTGCACAGACTAGCTGTTCCAGGGTGTTTACACTGATAAAATCCAGGAATCTTTCAGCCTGCATGCTAGTGGTTGTGTATGCATCCAGGTTTATGGTGGGATAGATGAAGTCATCCATGAATATGGTGCTGGGCTGAATAGTGAGTGATCCCAGTACATTCAAGCATGTGGTATGGTTATCTTGAGTCATAGACTTTATCTAATGTTAGTTGGACATGGAGTAGCTCAAACATGTCATATTGTTTGACTAATCTTGAGGTGTGCTTACTTTTTATGCAGATTGATACATCTAAACCCCTTGTCCCTTCTTTCTTGGTAGCTAGTCTAAATGTATGGAAGGCATTATAGCCTTGCACTGCTGTGGTGCTTTCCATGGCTTTAAACCAAATCTCAGTAACTGCACAGATGTCAACACTCTCCAGGGCGAGAAGCACTTCAAGGGAGTGAAGCTTCTTGTTGAGAGACCTAGCCCTGAGCAGTAACACCTTTAGTTCATCTTGTGTAGAATTTACTATGCTGGAAGGTTTATCAGACTGGCATTGCCTAAAAAAGGGACTATAGGGGTGGATAATGTTGTGGCCAATATCCAAAAGCCCAGTGGGAACAGGTGCAGACCATCCCTAGAAAAGCAGCATGGTCTGTTGCTCATGTCCTCCCAAGCTGATAAATATTGGGCCAACTTAGAATGACACCAGTAATTAACCCAGTTGCTAAAGTCAATTGTATTCTGTTTATACTATAGTATCGTCCTTCGAGAAGTTAGAATGCTAAGCTCATAACTGCCTGGGACAGATAATCTGAAAGGTCTATAATGTCTCTCTTCATATAGTCTAGGGAGGTGTGTCTCAGTTCAATAATACCTGCATGAACTAAGACAGTCTCATACTGGTAGTTGTGGTTCAATGTCCTGAGGTTAGTAGTGCGTGATCTGGTGAATCCTTGCCCCTGATAGGCATCTGACCATGACTGGATCCTTGCTCAGCCTGGTGAGGGGGGCATCAGTATGTATCACAACAGAGTTTCCAATGACCAATATATTAGGTTGTGAGGCTGTTTGCCTTAAGGGCTCAGAGGATGAAACATTGTGAGATGTGATTGTATGTGTTCTGGGGAGTGCTGTCTTTCTATAGAATTTGGAAAGTTGCTGAGAGCAGTGTATGGGAGCCCTTTGAGGTTTGGTTAGATTACACATTTAATAGCCTCAGCATATGTGAGTTTATGTATCTGATCCATAGTAGGTGTAGTGTGTGTGTTACTGGCAACCTGTTTGGAGGTATTAGTGTCTGTATGCAACAGCTTTCCCTCTAAAGACACTGTGTAATTACATCTCTCCCATACTGTGTCAGTCTGCTTAAGAATAAGGTGTTTGTCAGTAAACATGAGACAATTGCTACACTGTATCAGGGTGCCGATTTTCACCAGTCTGACTAGAGGAACAGTAAGAAAGTGCACAGCCATGGCTGTAGATCTTCATTTCTTTGTGATTTACATGCGGGAGTTGTTGGGCTAGGGGAGAGGTTTAGGACTGATCTAAAAAAAACTCTTGGGGCAATGCTTCTCAGCAGAAAAACTAGCTACTCTACTCTCATCTAGATACTTGAGAAAATAGCAGAGGAAGTTTTATATAGAAAATTACAACTGTAAGTGCCTGCTTCTATAAGGGACACTGCAAACCACTAATGCATTCAGCACAGGTTATATGAGATGAGTTAGAGAGGAATCCAATCAGTAAACAGCACAAATGCAGTATAAGTGTATATATAAGCCTCAGATCCTGCAGTAATTCACAATTCTCTCACTATTGTCAGTGATTCTACAAGATTATGGTTCCCAGATTAAGTAAAACACAGAAAAAAAAATGCACTAGAAATGTAATACAGGATGCTCAAATCCTGCAGCAATGCACACTTCTCTCATTATTGTGAGTGATACTACAAAACTAAAATTCCCGGACTAAGTAAAAGGTAAACAGAAAAAAAAATGCAGTAGAAAAGTAATACATGAGGCTTAGCTCCTGCAGCAATTCACAATTATGTGAAACAGAGCATAATTCGATATTTAAAAGTCTAATAGCAGTGCCTTATCAATTGGTATCAGTGTCCAGTAGAAATAGCACTGTGAGGGACTTGCAAACTTTGTTTTACATTTGGGTCGAGTAGCAACAAAGGCAGCTAGTTTGAAAGCACAACAAGAGTTGCGTGGGTGAGAAAAAATCCAAAAATCAATGCAGTCAAACAGCAGTTTTAAACTCTGAGTGCTTTCATCTCTCAAATGGAGACTTCATCAGAATGAAAACATAGTCAACTGACAAGATTTAAATATTAGCACAAACAACAGCTGTTCAGCACACAATGTTCAGAAAAAACAAACGACAGTTGAATAAAACACCTTTATAAAACACAGAGCTTTCGGGACACACCCTTCCTCAATGATTAACATAAGGTTCATTAAAAAATTCACTTAAATACACCCAAAAAGACATCACATGACCCGCAGCCAGGACCATATGACCAAAAATTCAATTTAAAAAGGTCAATATTTAATACATATAAAAGTACATATAAATACATATAAAACATAAAAATTCTTATATAGAAGTGAAAATATAAGCATCATCTTTACTTCAATTTTGTTTGTTGTATTTTAATCAATATTGGTTTTAAAGAAACAGCTGTGTTCAAACCTGGATATACATCAGCCATAAGACGTATTATCCATTCATATTCCTTTGTTTCTAACAAATTATTTATATCCCCACCTCTAAAAGGTTTCTGTACCATATCTAAAACTCTAAACTTAAACTTATGGTTCTCACCTAGTGTCCTAATGTGTTTACCCAAGGCATTATTTTCACATCCTCTCCTGATTTCTGACTTATGTTCTATAATACGATCTTTCAGTTTACGTGTTGTTTTCCCGACATAGAAACAAGTACAGGCAACACATGTTGCTAGGTATACCACATTATTAGATATACACGTTGCCAAATCATGAAATACAAATATTCTTTTGGATACTGGATGTTTGAACATACTATTAGAACCCAGATCCATACTATTAGAAGAAATTATATCATTGCAACAACTGCAGTTATGACAACAAAAGGTACCAGTTTTAGCCCCTATAGACTGCTTAATAGTATTGATGTTAAAATCTTTATAACATAACAAACTTTTTAAAGATCTTTTGTTCCTATCATAAAAGATGGTCTCATGCCTACCAATGCAGCAATGTCATCCTGTGCAAGAAGTACTTTCCAGTATTTACTTATAATATTCTTAACTATATATGATCTAGAGGTATAAGAGGTAATAAACCTTAATTTCTCATCTTTAGATGTAATAGGTGGTGGGGTATCATCAAAATTGGAACTGAAGGTAGGCTTATAAAGTGAACTCCTATTGGTTTCTATTTCCTTCCTTATATCAGTTAACAATGATTTAGAGTATCCACTCTCAATAAATTCCTTGTACGTTTCATCCATCTGTTTCAAAAAAATCATTTCAGTAGTATTCATTCTACTTACACGCATAAATTGTGCTTTTACAATGCCCTGGAACACATGAGAAGCATGCATACTAGATGCATGTAAGTATCTACCACAGGATACCTCTTTTTTTTTTGTATTGAGGTTATTATATTATCACCTTCTATTGTTAGATTAACATCTAGAAAATTTATATTAACGTTAGAACATTCCATTTTGAACCTTAAAAAATTAGTAGTGTCATTAAGGTGGTCAACAAATTCCGTGAGTTCAGTCAAGGAACCTCTCCATACAAAAAAACAATCGTCCACAAATCTCTGGTAAAATCTAACTTTCTCATTTATATATTTCGCCCCATCAAAAATATGTATTCTCTCCCATTCATGCAACACTAAGTTAGCATAGGTATTTGCTATGGGAGTACCCATTGCTATGCCTGTTAACTGCAAGTAGTATTCTTCATTGAAAATAAACACATTATTACGTAATACCACATCAAGCAACATACATATGTTCTCAATATGCCTAGTTGTAAAATTTGAACAACGTGTTAAGAATTGACGTATGGAGTCAAGGCCTAAGTCATTCGGAATAACAGTAAATAAAGAAGTTATATCCATAACTACCAGATATATAGGCCCATAGGTTATATCAAAGTTAGTAACTTTCATATGCCAACACTTCAATTTTTTCAAGAAGTCAACTGAATCTCTCAAGACCGCATGGCAATGGGACAACAAGGGACCCAATTGCTTTTGCAAATATAGAGAAATAGGCTCAGTAGCCCAGCCATTGCCAGAGACTATTGGTCTCATTGGTGGATTGTCTCTAGATTTATGGACTTTGGGTATGCCATATAATTGAGGTATGACCGGACATGACACCGTAAAAAAATGAAATAAATCTATTGAAATATCACAAGATAATTGCAAATCATAAATACACATGTTTATGTAAGATATACATTTCTTTACTTCTGAGTATGATATATTTTTAAATGCTGTAACATCCTTCAACAAACTCAAAACAGAATCAAAATACTTGTGTTTGTCCATAATCACAACCATACCCCCCTTATCTGCTTGTTTAATTATAATATTAGAGTTATTTTTCAAGTCATTTAAGGCCAAGAACTCTAAATATGTAAGGTTAAAATTCTTAACATTATTCTTGTTAGTAAAGGCCTGTCTCAACTCATATTCACATAAATCATTAAAGGCAGTCAAAATTGGTATATTATTAGGTATAAAAGTGCTTAAATGGTTTACAGGTATTCATTTCATGTGATTCACTCTTAAAATCAATTTCAAACTTACTGATCTGGTAAACATTTTCAAATCAGTAAGGACATTTACAATATCATCCCCACAGGTAGGAATGAACCCCAGTCCTTTTTTCAACACAGAACAATGTTCAGAAGTTAGCTTAATGGAAGATAGATTCAATATACCTGCCTTTATCTCTTGGCTAATTTCACTTGTTTTAAAGGACTTGAATTCTTTCTCTTGTTATCCATATTTGTCGACGGAACGCCTCGTTGTCGCCTCCCTCTGGATCTAGACCTAGATCCAGTAACATGCTCCTTCACTCGTTCTGCCTGCTGCAACTGAAAAGGCTTATTAAAAAAGCTCAAAGTACTTTGATTCAACTTTCTTACACCTTCAGCAGCATTTGAGTCATTCTCTGTAGTTAGTCCATTTGCAGACGCGTTTTCAGGTCTGCTATCTCTCACACTTCTTTCTGGTACATCCTCGGACACGGAGGCATGCGCCGTTCGTATGATGTCATCACGACGATTTTCAGAGTGCTCCATATGAGCGCCAATATTTAAAGTGGCAGTACTCTTCTCACAGAACACATCCAGAGTATCAAGCATATTCGCAGACTTCTTGGAATTTATGCCACCAGATTTATTTGTAGAATTCACAAAAGATTCATTCTTAGGCCAGGAGAAGATATTACCACATTGAAAGTCCTTTATGTCTCTGATTAATTTACGTTTTTTAACTGCTTCCAGTCTATCATCTAAAGCTGATAGTCTATCTATCATGGATTGGTAGGATGAAAGCATATTCTCAAAACAAGGCAAAGCAAACAAATCATCTTCCATAGAGATTATCTCATTTTTTAATTCAAGTTCTATGCCTTGGAAGTGATTGTTCATTAAGACCATGTAGTCATGGCTTAATTTAAGATTTAAACACTGCCATTGCTTAAGTAAGTCAGGGTAAGTGTTGCCATAGGAGGGCATTTTTAATACCCTAAGTCCACGAGGCACCACACCTTTCTCAAGATAAGCAGAAAAACTGAAACGTTGCCACTGAAGGCGTTTATATGCACCCACCTTCCTTTCCAAAGTTTGTAACTTGCGTTCATACTCTATTAAATCCACATTTGGTGTAGAGATTGCTTTGTCACCAACAGGTAATGCTTCAGGAAAAACCTGTAATAAAGGATTCACTTCTCTTTCAAACTGGAACTTTAGACGATTTAGAGATTCCATTAGGCTGCAGTAGGCTTAGACAAGATCCAACTATCCAGCATCAACTAATAGCACAAACAACAGCTGTTCAGCACACAATGTTCAGAAAAACAAAGCGACAGTTGAATAAAACACCTTTATAAAACACAGAGCTTTCGGGACACACCCTTCCTCAATGATTAACATAAGGTTCATTAAAAAATTCACTTAAATACACCCAAAAAGACATCACATGACCCGCAGCCAGGACCATATGACCAAAAATTCAATTTAAAAAGGTCAATATTTAATACATATAAAAGTACATATAAATACATATAAAACATAAAAATTCTTATATAGAAGTGAAAATATAAGCATCATCTTTACTTCAATTTTGTTTGTTGTATTTTAATCAATATTGGTTTTAAAGAAACAGCTGTGTTCAAACCTGGATATACATCAGCCATAAGACGTATTATCCATTCATATTCCTAAATATTATAATAATAATATTATAATAAATATTCATAAATGAGAAAGTTAGATTTTACCAGAGATTTGTGGACGATTGTTTTTTTGTATGGAGAGGTTCCTTGACTGAACTCACGGAATTTGTTGACCACCTTAATGACACTACTAATTTTTTAAGGTTCAAAATGGAATGTTCTAACGTTAATATAAATTTTCTAGATGTTAATCTAACAATAGAAGGTGATAATATAATAACCTCAATACATAAAAAAGAGGTATCCTGTGGTAGATACTTACATGCATCTAGTATGCATGCTTCTCATGTGTTCCAGGGCATTGTAAAAGCACAATTTATGCGTGTAAGTAGAATGAATACTACTGAAATGATTTTTTTGAAACAGATGGATGAAACGTACAAGGAATTTATTGAGAGTGGATACTCTAAATCATTGTTAACTGATATAAGGAAGGAAATAGAAACCAATAGGAGTTCACTTTATAAGCCTACCTTCAGTTCCAATTCTGATGATACCCCACCACCTATTACATCTAAAGATGAGAAATTAAGGTTTATTACCTCTTATACCTCTAGATCATATATAGTTAAGAATATTATAAGTAAATACTGGAAAGTACTTCTTGCACAGGATGACATTGCTGCATTGGTAGGCATGAGACCATCTTTTGCGTATAGGAACAAAAGATCTTTAAAAAGTTTGTTATGTTATAAAGATTTTAACATCAATACTATTAAGCAGTCTATAGGGCTAAAACTGGTACCTTTTGTTGTCATAACTGCAGTTGTTGCAATGATATAATTTCTTCTAATAGTATGGATCTGGGTTCTAATAGTATGTTCAAACATCCAGTATCCAAAAGAATATTTGTATTTCATGATTTGGCAACGTGTATATCTAATAATGTGGTATACCTAGCAACATGTGTTGCCTGTACTTGTTTCTATGTCGGGAAAACAACACGTAAACTGAAAGATCGTATTATAGAACATAAGTCAGAAATCAGGAGAGGATGTGAAAATAATGCCTTGGGTAAACACATTAGGACACTAGGTGAGAACCATAAGTTTAAGTTTAGAGTTTTAGATATGGTACAGAAACCTTTTAGAGGTGGGGATATAAATAATTTGTTAGAAACAAAGGAATATGAATGGATATACGTCTTATGGCTGATGTATATCCAGGTTTGAACACAGCTGTTTCTTTAAAACCAATATTGATTAAAATACAACAAACAAAATTGAAGTAAAGATGATGCTTATATTTTCACTTCTATATAAGAATTTTTATGTTTTATATGTATTTATATGTACTTTTATATGTATTAAATATTGACCTTTTTAAATTGAATTTTTGGTCATATGGTCCTGGCTGCGGGTCATGTGATGTCTTTTTGGGTGTATTTAAGTGAATTTTTTAATGAACCTTATGTTAATCATTGAGGAAGGGTGTGTCCCGAAAGCTCTGTGTTTTATAAAGGTGTTTTATTCAACTGTCGTTTGTTTTTTCTGAACATTGTGTGCTGAACAGCTGTTGTTTGTGCTATTAGTTGATGCTGGATAGTTGGATCTTGTCTAAGCCTACTGCAGCCTAATGGAATCTCTAAATCGTCTAAAGTTCCAGTTTGAAAGAGAAGTGAATCCTTTATTACAGGTTTTTCCTGAAGCATTACCTGTTGGTGACAAAGCAATCTCTACACCAAATGTGGATTTAATAGAGTATGAACGCAAGTTACAAACTTTGGAAAGGAAGGTGGGTGCATATAAACGCCTTCAGTGGCAACGTTTCAGTTTTTCTGCTTATCTTGAGAAAGGTGTGGTGCCTCGTGGACTTAGGGTATTAAAAATGCCCTCCTATGGCAACACTTACCCTGACTTACTTAAGCAATGGCAGTGTTTAAATCTTAAATTAAGCCATGACTACATGGTCTTAATGAACAATCACTTCCAAGGCATAGAACTTGAATTAAAAAATGAGATAATCTCTATGGAAGATGATTTGTTTGCTTTGCCTTGTTTTGAGAATATGCTTTCATCCTACCAATCCATGATAGATAGACTATCAGCTTTAGATGATAGACTGGAAGCAGTTAAAACGTAAATTAATCAGAGACATAAAGGACTTTCAATGTGGTAATATCTTCTCCTGGCCTAAGAATGAATCTTTTGTGAATTCTACAAATAAATCTGGTGGCATAAATTCCAAGAAGTCTGCGAATATGCTTGATACTCTGGATGTGTTCTGTGAGAAGAGTACTGCCACTTTAAATATTGGCGCTCATATGGAGCACTCTGAAAATCGTCGTGATGACATCATACGAACGGCGCATGCCTCCGTGTCCGAGGATGTACCAGAAAGAAGTGTGAGAGATAGCAGACCTGAAAACGCGTCTGCAAATGGACTAACTACAGAGAATGACTCAAATGCTGCTGAAGGTGTAAGAAAGTTGAATCAAAGTACTTTGAGCTTTTTTAATAAGCCTTTTCAGTTGCAGCAGGCAGAACGAGTGAAGGAGCATGTTACTGGATCTAGGTCTAGATCCAGAGGGAGGGCGACAACGAGAGCGTTTCCGTCGACAAATATGGATAACAAGAGAAAGAATTCAAGTCCTTTAAAACAAGTGAAATTAGCCAAGAGATAAAGGCAGGTATATTGAATCTATCTTCCATTAAGCTAACTTCTGAACATTGTTCTGTGTTGAAAAAAGGACTGGGGTTCATTCCTACCTGTGGGGATGATATTGTAAATGTCCTTACTGATTTGAAAATGTTTACCAGATCAGTAAGTTTGAAATTGATTTTTAAGAGTGAATCACATGAAATGAATACCTGTAAACGACGAAGCACTTTTATACCTAATAATATACCAATTTTGACTGCCTTTAATGATTTATGTGAATATGAGTTGAGACAGGCCTTTACTAACAAGAATAATGTTAAGAATTTTAACCTTACATATTTAGAGTTCTTGGCCTTAAATGACTTGAAAAATAACTCTAATATTATAATTAAACAAGCAGATAAGGGGGGTATGGTTGTGATTATGGACAAACACAAGTATTTTGATTCTGTTTTGAGTTTGTTGAAGGATGTTACAGCATTTAAAAATATATCATACTCAGAAGTAAAGAAATGTATATCTTACATAAACATGTGTATTTATGATTTGCAATTATCTTGTGATATTTCAATAGATTTATTTCATTTTTTTACGGTGTCATGTCCGGTCATACCTCAATTATATGGCATACCCAAAGTCCATAAATCTAGAGACAATCCACCAATGAGACCAATAGTCTCTGGCAATGGCTGGGCTACTGAGCCTATTTCTCTATATTTGCAAAAGCAATTGGGTCCCTTGTTGTCCCATTGCCATGCGGTCTTGAGAGATTCAGTTGACTTCTTGAAAAAATTGAAGTGTTGGCATATGAAAGTTACTAACTTTGATATAACCTATGGGCCTATATATCTGGTAGTTATGGATATAACTTCTTTATTTACTGTTATTCCGAATGACTTAGGCCTTGACTCCATACGTCAATTCTTAACACGTTGTTCAAATTTTACAACTAGGCATATTGAGAACATATGTATGTTGCTTGATGTGGTATTACGTAATAATGTGTTTATTTTCAATGAAGAATACTACTTGCAGTTAACAGGCATAGCAATGGGTACTCCCATAGCAAATACCTATGCTAACTTAGTGTTGCATGAATGGGAGAGAATACATATTTTTGATGGGGCGAAATATATAAATGAGAAAGTTAGATTTTACCAGAGATTTGTGGACGATTGTTTTTTTGTATGGAGAGGTTCCTTGACTGAACTCACGGAATTTGTTGACCACCTTAATGACACTACTAATTTTTTAAGGTTCAAAATGGAATGTTCTAACGTTAATATAAATTTTCTAGATGTTAATCTAACAATAGAAGGTGATAATATAATAACCTCAATACATAAAAAAGAGGTATCCTGTGGTAGATACTTACATGCATCTAGTATGCATGCTTCTCATGTGTTCCAGGGCATTGTAAAAGCACAATTTATGCGTGTAAGTAGAATGAATACTACTGAAATGATTTTTTTGAAACAGATGGATGAAACGTACAAGGAATTTATTGAGAGTGGATACTCTAAATCATTGTTAACTGATATAAGGAAGGAAATAGAAACCAATAGGAGTTCACTTTATAAGCCTACCTTCAGTTCCAATTCTGATGATACCCCACCACCTATTACATCTAAAGATGAGAAATTAAGGTTTATTACCTCTTATACCTCTAGATCATATATAGTTAAGAATATTATAAGTAAATACTGGAAAGTACTTCTTGCACAGGATGACATTGCTGCATTGGTAGGCATGAGACCATCTTTTGCGTATAGGAACAAAAGATCTTTAAAAAGTTTGTTATGTTATAAAGATTTTAACATCAATACTATTAAGCAGTCTATAGGGGCTAAAACTGGTACCTTTTGTTGTCATAACTGCAGTTGTTGCAATGATATAATTTCTTCTAATAGTATGGATCTGGGTTCTAATAATATGTTCAAACATCCAGTATCCAAAAGAATATTTGTATTTCATGATTTGGCAACGTGTATATCTAATAATGTGGTATACCTAGCAACATGTGTTGCCTGTACTTGTTTCTATGTCGGGAAAACAACACGTAAACTGAAAGATCGTATTATAGAACATAAGTCAGAAATCAGGAGAGGATGTGAAAATAATGCCTTGGGTAAACACATTAGGACACTAGGTGAGAACCATAAGTTTAAGTTTAGAGTTTTAGATATGGTACAGAAACCTTTTAGAGGTGGGGATATAAATAATTTGTTAGAAACAAAGGAATATGAATGGATAATACGTCTTATGGCTGATGTATATCCAGGTTTGAACACAGCTGTTTCTTTAAAACCAATATTGATTAAAATACAACAAACAAAATTGAAGTAAAGATGATGCTTATATTTTCACTTCTATATAAGAATTTTTATGTTTTATATGTATTTATATGTACTTTTATATGTATTAAATATTGACCTTTTTAAATTGAATTTTTGGTCATATGGTCCTGGCTGCGGGTCATGTGATGTCTTTTTGGGTGTATTTAAGTGAATTTTTTAATGAACCTTATGTTAATCATTGAGGAAGGGTGTGTCCCGAAAGCTCTGTGTTTTATAAAGGTGTTTTATTCAACTGTCGTTTGTTTTTTCTGAAGATTTAAATATTCCCAGAACCAAACAAGATAGGATGAACAATAAAATAATTAAATAGTTAGCAATAAAATATTTAAAGAACCACTGCAATAAAAACAGTATGATTCTGCTTATGGAATATAATATGTTTACTGTTTTTACTGGAATGTTTTAACATACTGCGTTAAATCAACTTACTTTTAAGTTCAATAAACTAGTGGAAAGGAACGACATCGTGATCTTTTGTACTGCTGCCAGCCTGGGCATTTCAGATTTGAAGGGAAAAAAAACTTTGCAGTAAAACAACAAACTAATACAATAATACCAAAATAAAAAAATAATGGAAATATCTAAACCTTAAATGCAGAAAATCCAAAAAAATCAATAGTCAAATAGCAGTTTTAAACTCAGAGCTCTTGTAGCTTAATGATGACCCAATCATATACATTTTAATTGGTCTACCAGGATAGAACACTGATCAATTCTGACCAATTTTGGTGTGAGCCTGGGGTCAAAAACTGACCATACATACAAAATAGACAAGAGTACAATAGCTTCTAAGTGGCAGTAAAACAGTGCAGTGGTAGAATAGCTCTTTAGATAAACAGTAAATCCAATGTATTAATTTCCAATATTTACAAAAGTTTCAAAACTTTTGCAAAATGTGAAAAGGAGCAAAGGATCTTAACGGCTGAGTTAGAGTGTATGTGTTTGTGTATGCAGATAAATAAATCAAGTGAATTCCACCAAAATGTCTCTGTCAGTTTACAGGAGCCAGCCCAAGTACTTTATTCAGGCATAAAGACTTCCCTAGGCTAACAATACACAACTACAGAGCAGGAAAATCAGATCAGCAGCTCAAAGCCTTAATCCTCTGTAGCCTACTGCCAGTTTACAGTTAAAATGTACTAACCCTCTTCACTCTTTACTGCTCATTGAAGCCAAAATGCAGCCACATGTTCTAGGAAGCCCAATTCTATATTAGCCTCTCCTTCATTTTGGGAATATCAGTGGGTACTCTAACCCTCTGTATCTCATACTTGGAAAAATAAGCCTGTCAGTAACAATTTAAACTTCAGCTGCAGGTTTAAAGCTATAACCATTTTCTAATATTGCCTGATTTTTGCTAGTGATCCTAGGAGTACCCACAAGGCAGAATCAGTAATTCAACACTAAGATCATTGGTAGGTGTCTATTCCCTTGAAGTTCACTGTATGAATACAGAAAACGACCTTCTGTCCTTTCTGTAACTGTCCTGTTCTTTCAGAACAATGTCATTTGTGTCATTAAGCAGAGGGAATTGTTCATCATGATTTTAGCCCTCCCAGTACAGACCCACTATTTGACATTTCCTCATCCGTTCTGTGTAAAATATAGGACAATTACTTTCTTCACCTAATATATGTATAGTCATCTGTGTATCTATTGCACTACACATCGATGGTCTTTTAGTTCCACTGTATTTTAGTGGACATTTCAACTAGTTTAAATAACATTTTTTTTGCAATGCAGCCCTAAATTGTCAAAAAGCAATCTGTAAGAACTTCTTGTTGAAATTTCACAATGTAATTGCACAGCAGCACAGTTTTGTCAAAGGGAAAAATCTGCATGTGCTTAGTAAAAATCAATTTCTGACTGTTTAATGAAGTGCTGCAATACTTTTGCGAAGAGGGACCATAGGTTGCACATGCTGAAAATTTGAGAGAAGAGAAAACCATCAGTTTTGAGAGTCCACTTCATTGATATTTTCACACTTATAAAGCAATGTACAGTTTAAGACTATTTTTCTTCAAAGCACTTATAAATGTCAGATTTGTCACTTTTAGGCAGCAAAAATTATTATGTCTAAATAGGCCACTGGTGGAGGGGTAGCGTGTCCACCAGTGCTTGTTGTGTCCCAGCAACAATTAGCAATTTGGATGCTAGTGGGCCAGGTAGTGAGAGCAGGAGAACAGCTGTTGTTTTCTTTGCCTTTGTAAGGGAGAGTATGAGGAACCAGCTGCTGACATCATGGCTCCTGTGAACACCAGGAGTTCATAAACAAGAGAGCAAATAAGAGACAAAGGGTCAGTCTGCTCTGAGTATACTCACATAGGAGCAAGTGTATTTTTAAGCACCTGAAAAATGACATTCAAGCACTTAAGCATGAATGCTTGAGCCTGAGGAGAATAAAAACAATATATCTCGGCCTCCCCATCTAATCATTAGGCTAAAAGTTAATCTAAAGGTGCTGCCTTCAAGTAGAGGGATCATGTTAAACTAGTACTGGCTGCAAAAAGAGGACAATAAGTCAGATCTGAAGAGGATGGGTTGACCTCCAAAGGCTCATAGAGCTGAACAACAAAACTGCTTTTCAATGTTTCTTCTGTTTTCTTTAAAATTGTTCAGTCTTGATTCATATTTGTTTCTACATGTCAAAAGAAAAAAACTATGACTGCATTCGTTACAAACTTACTTACCTTCTATATCATATGAAACGGTTAAGTTGAATTCATTATGAAAATATAGGTTGATATATGTGGCCATCAAACATTGCACAAGGTGTACAAATGTAATTTCTTAGCAACTTTATACAACTGCAAATGTTCATCATCTCACTCTTAAAAAAGCTTATATTATGGCCAATTAAGAGCACTTCATAAATATTACAGGTATTATTTTTCTAGTCTAAGACAATTTCTTCACCACCTGTGCACTTACTTTGACTTACTACATTCTATAATACAACAGTTGTAAGCATTTCACAACCTATATTAATTAGGTAAAATACACAACACAATTTCTCAACAAATTGCCACCAAAATTATAATCTATAAAAGTTAGTTTAATAATATCATTATTTTTAGTACTTTAACACAAAACAAACTACAGCTTTTGCTTAAGAAAATCTTATGATTTTAAGACGTTGTGTGTTTCAATCATAAAAGATGGTTTTGTACTTGGCATAGAATATCAGTTTCTGTGCCAAACTTGAAGCTGGAATATGAAATAAGTAGACCGAGCCAAAAACAGTAAAATTTATCAACATTAAGAAGATGAACACATTCCGCTAAATCCATCATTGCAGTTTTTCCATTTTCATTCACAGTCCACAAATTAACTGTTTTCAGAGAATCTCAGTTGTCACATTCCACATCCATGAAAAAATGTTTATTTCATCTACTAATGAACAAATAAATGCATTACATTTGCTATTTAAGACATACTTATATATTTGTGTTACTTTTACTTATGACTTATAGTCACCACAAAACATGAAAAGTGTGGGGTACAACTTCTGATAACCATTAAAGTTTTGCACAAATGTTTAAGTCTGGCAAAACCTCCTATCTTATGCAGTTTTTATTTGTGGCCCTAACATGTCTATATAGCTGCTGCTTCATAGCATGAGTGTAACATATGCTTCCATCTATCTATCTTCAATACCCTCTTTATTCATATCAGAGTCCCAGGGGACTGAAGTCCATCCTGGCAAACAATGGGCATAAAAAGGCAAAAATAAGCTAACCACACTGCTAAAGGAGACTCACAAGCAAAACAACCAAACTGAGAAAAATAATTGGGAGTCAACCAACACGGTCCAGGCAGGATAAAGTTCTGTTGAACACCAAGAATGTATAAAAAACTGTTTTATTGAAGAAGGTTAGCGCTTTTGTGGGGTTACTGCTTCGTCAGACCAAGTACAAAGGTATGTTAAAACACAGAGATATTTAAAACATAGCACAACCAATCAACTAAAATAAATTACAAAGATTTGTTTTAGTTGATTGGTTGTGCATTGTTTTAAATAAAACAGTTTTTTTATACATTCTTGGTGTTCAACAGAAGTTGGTTGACTCACAATTATTTTTCTCAAACAATGGGCATAAGGCAGAAAAATGTTTTGGGTGAGACACTATCCTAGTCACTGTGGCTGTGCCACAAAAGGTTTGCTGAGATGCAGTGTAAACAAATATAATCATTAGCCATCAAAGAACACAAGCACATTCACATGCATGCGCGCACACACACACACACACACACACACACACACACACACACACACACACACACACACACACACACACACACACTTAGAGGCAATATAAACAGTGCAAATTCACCTCCTTGCATGCCTTTTTGATGTCAGAGGAGGCAAGAAAACCTCCACACACACCATCTTGGAAATGAAGCAGAGAATCAGGCACTGTGAAACGATAATGCTAATCTTTGTAGTATAGTTCAGTGCTTACCACCTGCAAATGTCAGTTACCCAGCTTGAAAAATGGCTGCCTGTGATCACCTTCAGATAATATGCAATAAAAATGTTGGAATATTAATAAATATTTTTATTTTCTTTTCTACTTCTTTTCAGTCTCATGCATCTTCATTTTATCCAGTAAACATATTTCACCCACGGTTGTTTAATTCCAGACAAAATGGAATGCACGTTAAGGAGGGAGTGCACTATTGTGACAGCAACTGTGCAATGATGCATATGTCTTGGTCCATATTTCACATGAGTCTCAACAGGGGAAAATCCCCCTTTCCTCAAAGTGTGGACACCTCAGACTTGATTTTGTAAGTATGGAGTATAGAGATGGTATGGGAAAACCCAAAAGTGAATTCAGATTCTCTTGAGTACAAAACTGAATTGCAAAAATTAGTAAACAGATGTCCAAGACCAAACTTCTTTACTAATAAAATAATATTTCCTTTCAGTACGATTCATAGACCATCCAACTCCCTCCAGGTGCATCTGTTTACCGTTGTATATATTGTTTACTGCCACCAAGATGACCTGCTAGCCTTACTGCCCCCCCATTCCAAAAAAATATAAAACTGTGATTAGTCTCATCTAACTAGCATAGCATAAGTATGAATAATGGATAGTGGTTGTAAAAAGGACTGGGCTTCAATGGTCTTTATCACTGGAAAAATATTACACAAAAGCTCTTCCTTCTTAGTTGGATAAAATTTGCTTTGGATATGCAGTGTGTAGTCAGAGGTCATCTCATTGTTTATTATGGGCTAAATTACAATACAGCTTCTCCATTCTCACAGAATTGGTTATATTAAGGTGGATTGTACAAGGATACACCCTCCCTGTATGGGGTTGGGTGGGAGCTGACCCACACAGAAATTTATAAAATTTGTGCCTTCGGCTACCTAACCAGCTTTCTGCCTTCAACTATCTTGTTTCGAATGAAAGTGTTTCTAAGTTTGGTGGCTTTGGCCACCTAAACTGGACCAATTCACTTTGATAGTATGATCACTCACTGCTACTTCACTGTGAGTCATAAGTGGCCAAGCAAACAGCCTGCTTGTTCCCAGAAAGGAAACTCTAACCTCAATATATTGATTCACCCTTCCTTTAAACTCTCACAACACTTATTTCATTCAAGAACACATGATGTAGGTACTGCAGACACTTACACTGCTCCATTCTAGTGGGCAAACCTGAACACATCTTAACCGAAACAGAGTCTTATGCATAACTTGCCTTAGGAAATAACTATTTGTTAACCAAGTAAGCCTACTGGACACACAGTCCCTTTTCAGGGGCTACATCTGGTTAAGTTGCCTGCTCAGAGTCACACAGTAGCCAA